>NC_087069.1:42550350-42595194 GCF_963678635.1 Symsagittifera roscoffensis | reverse complement strand
TTCTTGAATCCGGCGAATCAAGCTCCTTAACCTCAGGTTCACGCTAACTCGGAGGGCTGGTTTTTACCCTTCACCGTTGTTCGCAACGGCCTTGCAACTATTGTAACAGCACAATAGTTGCAACTCGGAACGTCCTCTGCTGTTCGGTAGTTCGTTGTTGTTTTTTAGTCTCGATTTTCGTACTGTTCGTAATCGCCAGATAAAGTTGTTATGTTTCTTTCTGCTATTCTCAATTTTTTTATTATCAAGTTTCAGTGTGGGTAACGAAGAAAACTTGATAATAAAAAAGGATGAACGACCAACGCAAGGCACACATGCGACCGGGAGAAGCGATTCTGGCAACATGGGGCATACAAGCCCGAGGAGGAGTCACATGGGCCAAGCGGGAAACGCTCATGGTGATTCGGATTGTAGGGATGTACCGCACACAGAGCCTTCGACAAGGTGTGAGGACACTCGAGGCGGGACACTCAAGGGATGCTACGGCAATGGCCACAGCATTTGAACCCCTGAACAGGTCTTTGGAGACATTCCTGACGCGGTTATCTAGAACCAATGAACGCAGTGAAAAGTCCAGAAGAGTCTTTAAGAAACCAAGATGCTACAAAGACGAATCTGATGGCTGTATTGATACCTGGATAGAGGCAATGAAGCTGCATTTCGAGGAAGAAGACTTGTCTGAGAGACAGGAATGCAGCGCGCTCACCAGCAACTTAGAAGGGACAGCCCTGAACTGTGTCATGGCCAAGAAACAGTATCAACGTGGCACTGCTGAGAAAATCTTCGAAATCTTATTAAACCGTTTCGGATCAGGGGTGCAGGGGCACCAGGCGATGATGCGCTTCGAGAAACGGAGGCAGCGGGAAGATGAAACTATAGACAAGTTTCTCGATGATTTGGAAATGCTGAGAAGACGCAGCCAACCGGATGAGTCAAATCGAAGGATGAACCTGGCCGTAGCCTCAAAATTCATCGATGGTGTGAAAAACGATGAACTTCGTACGATGCTAGCAACGCATTACACACCACTATCAACTAATGCGCCAACACCGGAGGAGTTGAGACTCAAATCGAAAGAGTATCTATTGCTGAAACCTCCTTCGAGATCTGGATATTACAAGAACAATTATGGCAATTTTAACAACGGACCAGCGAACCAAGGGAACAATTGGTACAAACCGAGGGACGATATGGACAAGAGACGCTCTTGTGCTAATTGTAGTTCAACAGACCATCATGTGTCAGCATGCCCAGCTTATAAACAAGGCATGAAAGCAATAGGCTTTAGCCTCGAGGACGAAGATGCGTCAGAGTTGGAACATGAGGATTTCATGAGAGGAGTAATTGCGAAATTCGGCCCGAGGTGTTTCTTTTGCAACTTGGAAGGTCATTTTAAATCAGACTGTCCACAATTCTGGGATGCAGTGGCAGACATCAAGCATCCAAGGCATGAAGAAGCTTTATCAGGAGTGAAAGCAAGCAAGGCTCGACTTTTAAACGAAGCAGAGGCACGCAGGAAGGACAAACCTCAAGAGCTGGCGGCAAAGAAAATGCAAGCGGTAACAGGAGAAGCATGTGAACCGGAACCAGCAACTGCGGCCGATGACTTCAAGATCGATTACAAGGCAGCCGCAAAGGATGCTCTAAATAGAGTACAACAGGAACTGGTGACGAAAGAGATCGAACAAAAAGTGAAACTTGAACTGGAAAATGAAAAGCTTCAGGAGCAACTGAATACCTTCGAAGCAACGGAGTTCGAGGAGACGAAAACACCAAGCAGTTTAGATATGAAACTTAAAGTGATCTCCGGTAAGAGGTTCGGCATGGCGCCGCAAGGAAAGAAGATACAGTCGATAATCTCAGTGGCTGGACACCAGGTAATAAGAAATTTGAGTGAACCATCAGAGTTCACTTTAATGCATTTGGACACATATGCAGATTATCTGAGGCAGGTGGAGCCACGCACTGAGTCGAGAGCTGTGCGAGCACTACTAACGACGGGTGGCCCTCGCATGAAGAAACTTCATGGACGCTACTTGGAGGTCTATGGGCCGTATCAAATAATGCTGAACGTGGATGGAATCAGCATCTACACCAGGACTTACATAACAACAGATGATGACCAAATGGGGCAGATCTATTTGGGTGAAGAGGAACTCAAAGTCCGCAGGATAGGCCATGACGCCATGATGGAACAAGACGCGGTACATATTGGATATGAAGCAGATGTGACAGCACACCTGCTTGACACCAACGGAACAAAAATCGGAGTCACAGGGCTTCTGGACACAGGCGCGGTGGTGAGTGTGATGCCGATAAAAACCTGGGAGAGAATGGGCTTCACGCGGGAAGATTTGATTCCTACGAATCTCCGACTAGCCGCTGCAAATCGAGGAGCTATCTACGTAGCCGGAAGAACACCGGTGACGGTCCTTCACATGGGAGGACGGAACCTTTGGATGAGCTTCCTGGTGGTAGAGAATCTGGACGATGCCGACCAATTCATCTTGGGCAGAGATTTTGTCAGGAACTTTGACGTGATGATTGACTTAAACAACGGTCTAATACGGATTAGAAACCCGGACCGAAAGTATGTTAAGAGACCCATTAATAGGATAATAACAGATGAAAATAAGGTACCAGTTTTTTTGGATAGAAAAGTAAAGTTACAACCAGGACAAGCTGTAGTAGCGATTTTTAGAATGAGAAATTTAAATTCGTTAAGTGATAGTAAACAGGTTTGCTTAGTACCGAATCCAAATAGTCAGAGTTCGGTGATTTTAGGCCGGAGCTTCTCGGTAACGCGAAACGGACTGTGTGTCAGTGTGTTGTTGAAGACACTGGACACCACGGTTTCAATCCAGCGTGGAAAGAAGCTTGGTTACGCATTGCCGATGAGGACCGACTATGAAGAGTCACAAAACTTGAAGAAATATAGTGTGAAAGACTGTCCTTATCATGCAAATAAAGATAAAATCTTAAAGAGAATTAATGAATTAAAATCTATTCATAAATTGTTTTCAATGAAATCCGAAACGGACGACGGCTTATCAAGCTGCTCGAATTTTCCGGAACGCCCCTCGTCATATGAACTAGATTCTGACAAACCGGTTTTGCCAGAAATAGAACATTTAAAAGGAAAAATAGGTGAGGGAGATTTTGAAAAATTGCGGGACCTCCTAGATCGGAACGCCGAAGTATTTTCAAAACATAAGGCGGACATCGGTTGCTGTAATTTCGTCGAACACGAAATCGAACTAGAAGAGGGCGCCGTTCCCCATAGGGAAGGCGCAAGGCGAATGACACCACATAAATCGGAAGCGTGCCGAGCGGAAATAGAAATGTTGCTTGAATACGACATGATAGAACCCTCGAAATCACCATGGGCTTGCGGAGTAGTAATGGCGAAAAAGAAAGGGGGGCAGCTTAGATTTTGTTGCGACTTTCGTTACTTGAACGCGGTAACGATTAAAGATGCGTACCCGATACCGCGAATAGACGAGAACCTATCTAAACTTGGTGATGCCAAGTTCTTCACCACACTGGACTTGGGTTCTGCCTTCTGGTAGGTCCCTCTGCGAAAGAAGGACAGAGAGAAAACCGGATTCGCGTGCGAATTGGGATTGTACCAGTGGAAGAGGATGCCCTTCGGCTTGTGCAATGCGACAGCAACTTTTCAAAGGCTGATGGCTCAGGCTTTGACAGGAGTGACCAAAAAGTACGGGAACCTCTTGATGTGCTACGTGGATGACGTAGTCATAGCGACACCGAGCCTAGAGGATCACATTGATCGGCTCGATGAGGTCTTCGGATGTATGAAAAGAGCAGGCTTGAAATGCAAACCATCGAAATGTGAAATCCTTAGGGATTCGATCAAGTACCTGGGAAGAATGGTGGACAGGCATGGTGTGAGGCCAGATCCGGACGCAGTGGAAGCAGTGTTGACATGGAAAGCTCCGAGAACGGACACACAGCTCATGAGCTTCCTAGCGTTTGCCAATTACTACCGAGAATTCATTAAGGGATATGCGGACAAAGTGTATCCGATGCAGAAGCTGATGCGCAACAAAGGGAAGAAGTTCGAATGGAACGATGAAGCACAAGTTGCTTTCGAGAACATAAAGCGGGAACTGTGCGAAGCGCCAGTGCTAGGCATGCCTACAGAAAAGGGCATGTATGTTCTTGACACGGACGCATCGGTGGTGGCCATCTCAGGAATCTTGCATCAAGAGCAAGAATGGAACGGAAGAACAGTTCTCCGTCCCATTGCATACGGCAGCAAGGTCCTGAGTGACACAGAGATGAAATATGGCGCACCAAAAGCAGAAATGTTTGCAGTAGTTACCTTCGTGGAGAAGTACCGTGTACACTTGGGGAGCGCTCCCTTCAAGTTACGCGTGGACAACAGAGCGTTATCCTGGTTGAAGACCTACTCGATGGATCAGAGTTATATTGGTAGATGGATAGTCAGATTGGATGGCTACCATATGATAATCGAACATAGGATGCGTGATAAACATCAGAATGCTGACAGTCTCAGCAAGAAAACTGAGTTCTATGAAAGATTGGAGCAGAAGCAGGCCAATCAGGCGGAAGTAAAAGAGGGATTCTCGTTTCTGGACAAAGAAACTTATGAAGAGCTTCCCTTAACGAGATGGTTGGATAAGTCGGGACATCCAATTCCGGGGCATCCTGATTTACCTGTAGAGAAAGCAGCCGAGATAAAGATCCTGTCAAGAGAGGACCCGGTCCCCTTGGATTTGTTGCTGCGCTCGAACCTGGTACAGCAAGAACTCTCTCGCATGAATATAAACAGCCTCTCATTATTGGATAAAACGGTGCAAGTCACACCACAAGTGATGCGGATACTGGGTGGATTGTTAGAAAGAGAAGTGACCAGAGATGACCCCGAGTGGACAGCAGCAGTGGCATCGCTAACAGTCAGTGAGAAAGTGAAGATCATGCCGTCCAGACAACAGCACGAAGAGAACAAGAGGGATTGTAGGACAATAGTTCAGCAACTAGTATCCTCAATACCCCAAGAGATTTTAACCAGTACTTCTTACGGACAGAAAGGACGGGAGAGCGGCAAGCAAAAGAAAACTGTCACCTTTGTAGACCGGGATAAAGAGGGTGAAGTTGTAGGAAAAAATCTGCCGCAAGACTATTTGTCCGGGGAGAAGGATGAGGAGAAGAACCAGCAATCACAAGATCAACACCCGGGACAAGTGAATTTGTCCGGGGAGTCCGAGATAGACGAGAAAATTCCTGATGAGAAACAGGACCTAGAGAACAAGGTTTTGTCCGGGGAGTTCAGATGGATGCGAAGGAAATACGGACAGGATCTGGAGGAGCGTGCAGTCTCCAGCACAACACCTTCGACGGATGATGAATCCCGAAACTCAGGAATGGACACCTATTCCGACAGGAACTCGACTTCGGGATCCGAACTGTCAGAACTGGCGATACACACGCTACTAGTGGAAACTCGGGCGAGAAACCTGGACAGAGAGGTGTACCAGGATCCTGACAGTGATCGCTACCTAATACCAAGCGAAAGAGTCTTTGACAACGCAGCGGATGACTTAGAAACGATAGCGGTATCGAAACGTTCGATAAGCCTGTTGCCGCAGAAAGAGGTAGTCAGGACTGATCTTCAGCCGTTTCAACAAGAAACACAACCGTTGGCGAAGATTTGGTGCGTTAAGATGGAAGAAGACACACATCAGCCCAACGAGCTGAACAGTCAGATGAGAGTCATGAAGACGTACTTGAAGGCGAGATACAGACTCTCGGACCTTCTAAGGGCGCAGAGAAATGATCGCATGACAAGCAACCTAAAAAGGTGGATAGAAAACGGTGCACCTGACAAAGGTGACCTGGAAGAAGACAGCTATAGGATCCTGAGACAATACTTCATGCAGAAGGAGGGGAGATTATATCTGAACAAGGACGGGATCGTGGCTTGCAGGAGAAGAGAAGAAGACAAGGTCTTATACAAATATAACGCGATAGTGTTGCCGCAACTCTATCAGACAGAACTATTATTCAGGTCGCATGATCAGATGGGCCATCAAGGGATCGACAAAGTATATCAGAGGATCCTGAAGCGCTTTGAGTGGCCTGGGATGAAAAAGGCATGCGAGAAATGGGTGACAGCATGTCTGTCATGCCAACAGGTCAAGGATCCTAGGAAGTTGCGATTTCCTTTACAATCAATTGAGTCGTCTGAATTCAACGAGGTGGTGCAGATAGATCACCAGAAGATATGCATGACAGACAGCGGTTACAACCAAGTCTTGGTCATGATAGATCACTTCACGAAGTATGCAGAGGCCGTGCCCTGCATAACTGCCTCAGCGGAAGAGACATGCGACCACCTGATCAATACGTGGATAGCAAGACACGGATGTCCAATGACGTTTCAATCGGACAATGGAACGGCTTTCGTAGGCGAGCTTACGAAAGAGCTTATGAGACGGTCACAGGTCGCTCAGGCTCACTCCACGACATACCACCCTCAGACGAATGGCTTAGTGGAAAGACAGAATAGGACGTTAGTATCGATGCTGAGAGTATACTGTTCCAGGTATATGACCGATTGGGACAGATACCTTCCACAGGTGATGGGAGCTTATAATAGCACGCAACACTCCACCACTGGAGTCAGTCCACACATGATGCTGACGGGACACGAGAAATCTTTACCCTTGACATTCTTCTACCCAGAGTATGAGGGAAAGAAAACATCCCCACAGGTCTACGTGAGGGATGTGATCAGACGCCAACAGGAGTTGAACGACTTGTGTAGACGAAACACTCAGCAGGCACAGGCAAGGCAGAGGAAAAGATTCGACAAGAAAGCAGCTGGTGCAAAGGCTTACTCGGTGGGAGACTACGTATGGGTATTTCAGAACGTTATACCACCGAAAGGGACAAAAAAGCTTCTGAAGAAGTGGAGGGGACCCTTCATGATTACAGAGGTGCACCAAGAGGGACGCTTTTATAGACTGAGTACTGGCCGAGCCGCCCACTACGAGAACATCAAGCCACACAATCCATCGACAGAAGACTGGTGTATACCTGCAGACATGGAAGAAGGGGATTATCTAATGATGGATCCTGCTTGTGAGGTCAATGAAAAAGGCACCAGGGAGAAGAACGATGGAAACGAAGTCGTAGAGGAAGGTACGGATACACCATTGGACCTGGATCCAAACGAACAGATCGAAGCGGACGATGAAACCTTGCCCTACGCAGAGGAAGATTGGCAGGATTCCGAACAGACAGAGGTTCCCAAGAACATGGAACCAGATCTTCCGTTCACGATGCAGACTCGTCAGAAAGACGGGACGAGACTAAGAAAGAAATACAATCCTTACGGTGACGACTTTGTAGTGGATAGGATAGATCTAAAGAAAATAGTGGAGGAAGTAGTGGGTTTAGAGGAAATAACAGTGTCACAGGACATTGACATAGTCGATGATCACAACGATGAGTGGGTTGACGACTGGTCGAAACCCGAGGTGGAGTTCGACGATGAGCAACAGCAGTCAAATGAACAAGACCTGACGAACCTGCGTGTCTTAGAGTGGCTGAACGAAAGGACATCAGACCCTGAAAAGACCAGCGTTACGATTCAAGACGTAGATCGCGAAAGCGCGAAATACATTAAGACCGAACGAGATGATCCTTCCTGGGCTGCCCAGGAAGGACAACTTCTCATTCCAGCTTCTAATCTTGACTTAATACCCGGTATGCGATCGACGGGGACGCCGATGGATATTTTTGTCCGGGGAGTGGGGGTAGGACTTACCCACACTGAAAACTTGATAATAAAAAAATTGAGAATAGCAAGAGAAACAGGAAACTTAGAAGCAGAAACAGGTGAAGAACCTAAGAAACCTGACATAGGCAGGGTAGTTGAGTCATATTTTAATTTACCAAATGAATATTCTAGTAACATAATACTAACAGACAGTGATTTCATACTCACAAACAGAACATGTGCGGTAGCTATCACCGCAGACATGAGTTTTAGGACGGCGCTAGCGGCAGATTTTAAGAGGGAATATAAAAACGTGGAATTCCTTTGGAAGCAAAGACCAGGGATAGGGGGCGTAGCAGCCTTACCCCCGGCGGTGTCGCAAATACCGGGAAAGTACTTATGCTTCCTGGTAACGAGGGCGACAGAGAAGCAACACGTGGACCCAGAAAATCTAGTCTTGTCTTTGACGAGGCTGAGGGACTTCCTTGTGGAAATGGACGTGAAGGAGCTTTCGCTTCCAGTGTACGATCCAAATAGAGGAAGACTGCATCCTCGGGAATTGTACGCGCTTGTACACGTGATATTCTCTGATACGAACATACAAGTATATCTACATAAGAAATATTACTTAAGTATAGGCTGAGTGATGTGCGAGAGGGTGTTAGGCCAAAGACTAAGTTGTGTGTAATATGCGAGAGGTGCGTTATGTTATGTTATGTGTTAGGTTATTAAGATCATGGGTAAGTAGGGGTTAGTGACCATGAACAACTAAATGACGATCTTGGGAATAGATCCAAAGTTTGGACTGTCCAATCTTAGGTCGAATTCCAAAATTTTAGAAACCAATTGATTTTAATAAATTTTAGGATAAATATCTTTTTATCTGAACTGTCTTTAAGCAAATTTTAACGATATATATTAAGGTGAAACTGACAGGTGTGACAGTCGTGATTTCTTTTCTAGATCCTGATTGATCATTTAATTGCTCACTTGAGTCAAAACTTGAAATCGAAATCAAATCAAACTTGGAAAGAACAGTATGGACAATTTCAACCTGGATGAATTGATGGACCTGGCAGAGGCATATGTAGGACCGATGGAGCGACGCTATCCGTCAGCAGATTATACTCAATAACCGGCGTAGACTGGTTGATAGCCGCTAGCATAAATTTCAGCTCCACGACAGCCTTAAGATTTGCTGACTTGGAAGGATTGCCCTCCAATAACACAATGGGACCTGTGAATGCAAGACCGTTGCAGGATGTCAGATTGAACCATGAGGAGAGGAATCGTGAGGAAAGGCCAGGAAGATTCCTGACGGCGAGAGCGCCAATTGGACAACACGTGAAGATATTCAGGCAACTGACGACACCACCTAGTCATGTGAAGGAGAGAGTATACCCAAAACAAGTGAACCAAGATGGTGATGCCCAGAGATATGGCGGATTGACAGCAATAAAGAAAGATGAGAGCATCTTCGCCGCCTACGACAAAGCAGAAATGAGAAAGGCCAAGATCATGGTAGTAGCGAATTCAGAGTTCGTGTACACCTCTAAGTCATTGTTTTGGCCGGACGTCATAATGCTGGCCGCAGTTGACCTAGACCTATTGCAATCAGTGTCATTGGCTATAGGGGTACAAAGGCAGACAGAAATGAACCCGATAACGATTGTGTTTGCTGGCATCAATGACCATCTACACAGTAGAGGTTTTCTGAGCAGGCTCAGAGATCCTGCAACAGCAGAAAACGCAGTATGGCCAGCGATAAAAGACATCCTGGAGTCAATGGGTGAAGTGGTAGACGCGACAAAGGAGGGATCATTCAATAAAGTGACGTTGAGAGTAGTATTTGCGTTGTCTCCGGGGTATGCATATCTCCCGGATGGACTGAAATTTGTGTATGCAATGGTAGCCTTACTTTCGGAGGGAAAATATGATTTGATCATATCAGCCCCGAATCGCATGGTAGAGATGGAGAACCTGAGGCCACTTAAGGCTGAACTGCCTGCAGTATGGTCAGATATCTCAAACGCGATGAGAGGGTTCAAGGACCACGCGCTACACATGTTGGTGTTGGACGAAGTGCTGGGGTTGGAACTGTCCAACTTCAGTCGGCAACTCAAATTGAAACCAGGAATAGATGACGACCATCGAGTGATTACGGCAATGTCCAACGACTTGTGGTTCCGAGCAATGGAAGTGGCGAGTGAAGACACGAGAAGAAAGAATTCACTGGAGACGAGAGCTCATCTGGAAGCGATGGTGCTGAGAACCAAGCCGGAAGCAAACCAGTGGCTACACCTGAATCCGAGAGTAGCGGCATTGGGTGCAGATGCTTTTCAGCAAGGCCCAGTAATGATCACTAAGATATACGCCTACTTGTTGAAGGAGGTGAACCTGGCGGAAAATGCCGGAGAAAAGACAGCTGAGTTCGTGAACAGAATGTGTCAGATTACTCTGGAAACCTTCTGGACCCAGGAAGTGAAAGGACAGGAGGGATTTGAAAGGACAGACAGCATGCTAGAAGGGTTGGGAGCCGGATGGACCGCGTCCTTCTTGGCAAAAGTCTACCCGAAAGTCTCGCACTACTTGATAAAGGAATTCCTCCAAGCGGTAGTGAAAGTATCGATAGTGGAATTAATAGCCCTGTTTGTGACATTTGGAGCGGAGAATTTCGTGAAAGGACCGGTGATACTGCTTACGGATGGAATACAGAACCTGCGACTAGATGGACTTTTGACATTGATCGCAATAACCCACGGAAACTTGGGAGGGCTGATGAAACTGGCACGCTGTCCAGAGCAGATGAAAGAGAGAGTGAGGAATCTGGATATGAAGAAATCCACAGACTCGTGGAACAAAATAAGAGACCTGAGACACACTCTTATCCAGTATCTCTTGCAGCAAAATCGCTTTGGAACCGGAGAAGACGAGACAATTGAAAGAGAGGAAGATGTTAGACGACATGTTGGAGGCATGCCGCTGTTAACAGATTTGAGCTTAGCTATGAGAATCGATCCCTTGGCACTGATCAGAGGAGTCACGGAGTTCGTGACAGTGATCTATGGACCAGCAGTCACCTTTGCGTTCCCTGACGTTAAAGTGGAAGCATATAGGAGGTCGGTGTTGCACCTGAACCTCATATCGGCAGTGGAGTGAAGATCTGTTATTTGCGAAAATATCGGAGCCAGAGATGACTGTCATCAATTTTGACGATCACTTCTGTGACCGCATGGGAGAAGTAGAAAGAGGGCACATCGAGGTGTTTCCAAAGCTTTGGAATCTGAGGCCCTATGACAAAACGAATGGCGAAATGACCAGAGTGCCTCGTCTCACAGCAGCGTATCACAAGGTGAGAGAAGAGACGAAGGACTGGGGCGATTACAAGAAGCTACCCGAAGCAATCCCTGAATTCCCTCTGATAAGAAGGATGTTGCTCGGAGCAGTCTCCGTAGTACAAACTCCTAGGTTGAGAGCATTCGAAACCAATGAAAGGAGAGTAGGGAATTTCTCGGCGACGATGGATCCATACTTCGTGGGGAGAAATGCCGCCGTGTTACAGTACACACGATTTGCGTACACGGATCAAGCGACGAGAAGGCGAATGAGCAACGCCGCTACTCCCAAGCCTGAAGGATTTGATGAGGAATGGAGGGGACTAGGCTTAGCTCCAATGAGGATGAGAGGCAGGACTGAATTGCCTGAAGCCTCAGTAATCCTGACCAGTGTGAGAAAAGAGATGAAAGTTGCGGGAATATTGCAGACGAGAATTTTCCTAGCACCCTTCGGCTGCGAAGAAACTAAAGTGGTCCATGGAGAAGAGGAAGATAAATCAGCCGGTACATTGCTCATACCGAGATTCCAGGAAGAAGCTGATGATGACAAACAAGGACCATCGAACTCGAATGGGGACAAGTCAGAAGGAGATGACGGACAGGGTGGAAACCGTCAGACGGAAGAACCCATGCAACAAGATCAAGCTGGTGGGGAAGACGACAGGGCATCGACAGGAGGAACATCCAGCCTGGATTTCAATATCTTCAGTGATCTTGAGAATAATGCAGACACGTTGGAAACGACTGAGCCAGCGGATGAAGGCATCTCGACACTGGAACCTCCGTCAGCCTTTGAGGAAATGAAACGGAATTTGCCGGAGAGCAGCTCTCCTGGCAATACAAGAAATAACGATCAGAGAATCCTCATGGAATCACCTCGGAGGAGAAGAATAGAGGCCTCAGCCAGAGTACCTTTCTTGGGAACGCTACCCGAAGAAGAATGGGAAGTACATCACCGAGACCACGAGAGTAGGACGGGATGTAAGCTGGACAGAGTGGCGTTCATGGAAGAAGTCTGGACTGTGATTCAGAGCTATGGGACCCAGTCCATTCTCAAAACAGGTCTCAATCAACCCTTGATGAGAGAAGTACTTGACAAGCTTGATGAGTGTGAAGGGAGACTGAGTGAGTTATTGATCGACTCAGCCACTGATGAGAGTGAAGCGAATTCTCCCATCAAGATAACACCGCAGGACAATGAAGGAGAGGTGGTGTACCTGTCAAGGACCAGGAGAGGAACGATGCGATCGAAAATGGTGATTGATAAAATCAATGCGATGAAAATGAAGTTAGGCAGCAGAGTGATGCTGAGGAGGATTGGAAAGACGAAAGTGGATTCGGAAATATCGATGAAAGCTGGTAACTCAGCGAAAAGAAAACGAGTTGAGGAAGTCATGGATTTGGGGCAAGGTGATTACCAATTGTCTGGCACAGATAGAATATTAACTGATATAGCGATGGTGCCACCCATTCTCATGGCGGGGTTAAAGTCAACCGGTTATAAATCCAAAAGGAGTGACCGCACTCTGACTGGAGCGACTTTAGAAATGGAAATACTCAGTCAATGTGGAGAGAGTAAAATGAGGGACTTCAAGCCATCTCCAATGAATCATGGAAAGGGAAGTGTTGCAGGACAACTAACACCAGTGGAATACAACAGACTGACAGTGTCTGAGACAGTGTCGATAGATGAACCCACCGGTGGATACATGGAGATGTTGGAATACCGAAACTCGGCTAGAGGGCATGTAATGGCCCTGGAAGAAGAAAAAGCCATGGAGGGTTATCTGGAAACAATGTTGCAAGGCACCACCCTCAAGCAGAAGGCGTACGGAACTTTGGCGTCGTCTGAGGTACAGGCGGAGACGATCGAGCAGTTGGTGAGCCTTCCATGGAAAGCAGTAGTATTGAGGTATTTCGAAGAGGAAATGAGGACTACGCCAAGAATACATGCTCTCGTGGCAGTACCTTACGTAAGGACAGAATTACAACTCAGGCTCGCCTGGTGCATGATGGGACTGACTCGCGAAGAATATGATTCAGAAGAAAGGAAGAGATCAAAGGAGGAAAAAGTTTTCCTTATGACGAATCTGAGGGATCTGATAGTCCAGGAGGGAGCAGCAGTAGCGTGTGCAAAGCGGAGAGACGCTCTCTGTTTCATTCGATTCCTGATAGAGCAGATTTCGGTACCTGCATTAAGCACTTGTGTTAAAATGTTGAAGGAAGGCGATGAGCGAACGAAAGCCATGTTCTTGCTAGCAATGCTGGATATGCAGCAAAGTAAACCGATGAGGGTGAACATGAAAGAACCTGAAGAATTGGAACCCATGAAAAAGATAGACGAGATCAGGAGATTCTCAAACAAGGAGTTGAGGCTCACTAAAGAATCTATGGGAGCATTGCCAAAATCCAGTGAATACTGTGGACCGATCAAGAAGAAGTCATATAGCTATGTGTCCGGGATTATAGGGATAGCATACAATCCTTTCCTGAGTGAAGACATATGTGATTGCTTCTTTGATTATGAGCAGGCGGTGTTACTAAGATTCTGGACGTCCAGAATTGTGACGACTAAGAGCGTTAACAATCCACAGGCCAAATTGGGATTGGTCTTGGAAGAAGAGGTGACTGCACCTTCAGTACCAAAATCCGACAAGAGAGTGGAATTTGGGTTGGGATTCTCAGATGAATTACTGAGAACGAGCTTGATGGCAGTGTGGGAATTGATGAAGCCATCGTGGTGTCCTAGTCCCAACGCTGACTCAATATTACGGGCGACACAGGACATACAGAGGGAACTGAATGTGGACTGTAACCTGCGTGACCTCAACATCATATATAATGTGATGATAACAGCCTCTAAGAGCAACGGAGAAGATAGAGTGGAGTTGCCTGGCTGGGGACCAGAAGACTGGGTCAAACCTGGTAGCTGTCTGGCGGAAGTCTGTGGACTAGAGGGTCACGTTTGTGGAAGTCTAGACTGTGTGAAAACCCTGGAGAAACAACACAAGCAGTTGACGGTATTGTTTGGAAATGTAGTGATGAAAGCAAGAACGGAAACGGAACTGATAGCAGATTGCCATGGAGGAACCGATGTGAATCTAGTGACAGCACTAGGATTCTACAGCATGTTTGGTTCTTTAGAGTCACTATTGAATCTAGAACAGAAACATGAGATGGTCACAGCCATCAGCGTAGAAGTATTCCCAGGAGTTCTGCAGACTGAGCAGAAGTATATAGGAAAATGGAGGGAAGCAATCGAAACGGAGATGAACATCAGACACAGCGAAACTTATTGTAGACCATCAGGAGCACGATATTTGGTGGGTTCAACGTTGGCTCCAATGTGCAAGAGCAGATACCCTGTACATTTCGTGGCTGTGTACGTGAAGAGTACAAGAACGATCGTGGATCAAGCTTTCTCAGTGCCAAAGTGCGTGAGATTGGCGAGAATGTCTGAAAAGTCTTACGAGTTACTATGTAAGATGTTCTCAGCAGTCCCAGAAAGAACCAAAGAGGAGTTGGAGTCAATACTAGGAAAGAAGTTCATGGGATATGTGAGCGGGAACTTCAGTGACTTTGAAAAACAGAAACAGAGAGGATCAACTGTCACAGATTACAATGCAGTAGATGAGAATGATGAGATCCACCGAGTGATGATGGAAGTGGAGCCATTGCTGGAAGCTTCGGGAAAACGGAATTGGAGGAGCGTCATGTTGACACATGACGAGTTTCCTTGCCACTGCTTGCTGCAGACCTGGTGGTATCCCAAGCGTAGTAATCTGGTGTTGATCTGGGACTCTGGAGAGCTGCTCTCCATGGGTTTACCAGATTCATCACAGCCCATAACAATAGTGATAGTGGGAGTTATGATGGCGATACGATGGCTGGATGCTCATGTGAGAGAAAATAATAGACAGGAGGCACCGACGAGAGAACAATTGCAGAAATTAGATTGTCTAAAAGATTTAGATCTTTTTGAGACAATGTGCAAAGTTCTAAACATTCCGATGGAAGTGAAGAAGATATGGGCAAGAAAACGATTGATGCCATGGTTCAGAGCTAACATGACTGCATGGTTGTACGAGTATGCGAAAAAGCATATGTCGAAACATGGCAGAGTGTACAGTGAATATCAGCTGGACATTGGGGCAGGAGCTTTCAAGCGAACTTTCGTGACCCATCGGAATGCAGTGACCACCGCTGTGAAAAGAATTTCCAGGACGAGCGAGCGTAGTGGAAGTGAGAGGGCAGAGATGCTGAAAGAAGATTTGGAAAGAAACGTGGCGTTGTGTCTCCACAACAGCTTCTGTAGAAACAGAGAATCAAACGTGGATCCCCTACCTTGCTGTAAACAGAGGGTGGAAGAGCAGAAGTGTTGGAGGACGGCTTCCAACAGCGTCAGGATAGTCAATGACGTGCTACAAGACACGGAGACCGAGAGTGCAGAGTCAGCGTCACAGGAGGAGGAAATGGAGCATTGATGAATGGTCGAGAAAACAAGAGGCAACAAGAAAGAAAATTAGAAGAATTTAGAAGTTTTAGAACTTCTAAACGACGAAAAAAGAAGAGAACAAAGGGATGATGAAGAAAAGTTAAAACTCAGAATTGTTTTATGTGTGTGAAAAACTCAAGTGAGAAACCAAGCAACCAAGTTGTAATTGAAAACTGAAACATTTAAGTTGAGTTTGGAAATTGTTGCATTTATAAATTTGCATTTTGGTTTTAGTTGAAGTGGCTTTAGAGACACTCACTTATTATTTATTTAGAAAGGCTTGAGGGAAGAGTATATTTAAATATTCCAGCCTGCATGATTGTTTTTAATCACTTAGGAAGACTGATAACTTTGTGGTGACATGAAAAACTTGAGTAACTTCTTGAGGAGGGAGGTTGTTGCATTGTTCTTTCTAACCACAAAGTTTCTTAGTTTTAATATTCAGGACAATAAACAAGCAAGATTTCCGAAGGGAAGGAGCATAGTAGGATAATTTTAGCTTGTTGGTTGGCAGGACTGTCCTGCAAGCCAACACCTTTTAAATCTAGGAGAAAAAGTTTCAATCGGGATATTGACACTGGAAGTCAGAAAATATGTTTTATCTTAAGTCATATCCTCAATGTGCAGATTAATGAAAGAATTTGAAGGCTATAGTGATGTAGTATGATGCCATTTATATTCTGCAGTGAGTCGATGTGACGTAGGTAAAAGTAATTTCGTGCATTTTGTAAATTCTGTTCGATGACACTGTAACCATTTAGAACATTGCGCGATTCAATGGGGACATTGACCGGACTGTCCGGGGAGTATGTGACATTCGACCAGAATGGCCAAAATGCAGTCTCTGCAGAATTCGGTATTTTAGCAGCAAGCCTTCCGAATTGGCGATTTAGAACGGATAAGGACGTTATTTGAACGATTAGCCAAACGGTGAAGGCTAGAAGATTCTGGAATTCTAATTTTTAAAAATTCGAATTATGACGTCATATTTCTGAGAAACGTCAGAGACGGCCATTTTAGCTAAAATAGCAGAAAGAAAGAGAACAACTTTATCTGCGATTACGAACAGTACGAAAATCGAGACTAAAAAACAACAACGAACTACCGAACAGCAGAGGACGTTCCGAGTTGCAACTATTGTGCTGTTACAATAGTTGCAAGGCCGTTGCGAACAACGGTGAAGGGTAAAAACCAGCCCTCCGAGTTAGCGTGAACCTGAGGTTAAGGAGCTTGATTCGCCGGATTCAAGAAACCGGAAGGGTCTCGGGACGGGAACTTTTGAGAACTTGTATTGAATTTTAGCATCCTGTCATGTCCTGACTTGAATTTAACTGATATTTTGATTAGTTTTGACAAGGATGAGGTGCTAGGAGTTGGGGGAAAGGGTTGATCCATCTTCGATGGAGATGATGATTTTTATCTACTGAACAAAAACAATAGTAATATAATAAGTAGTAGCCCTGTTTTTAGGAGTGACCTCGTGGTCTGGGGATACAGAGACCCAGCCATGAGCTCACTAATTTTGCATGTAATTCAGTTAATTTGAGCGTTCTGGTCGAAGCCGGAGAACAGTAACGTTTTTGTCAGCCTGATGTAAGAAAGACCACCGAAAAGTACTGGCTTGGTAGAGACGGTGAAAAACATGCAAAGCTCTGTTTAGACGCTAGCCAGTCGTCTTAAGACTTAGTTTTGTTATCCGTCGATATGTATCTTCCGGGCGAATGTTACACTTGATGCTTGTGAAGGGAGACTGAGTGAGTTGTTGATCGACTCGGCCACTGATGAAAGTGAAGCGAATTCTCCCATCAAGATGACACCGCAGGATGATAAAGGAGAGGTGGTGTATCTGTCAAGAACCAGGAGAGGGACGATGCGATCAAAGTTAGTGATTGATAAAATCAATGCAATGAAAATGAAGTTAGGCAGCAGAGTGATGCCGAGGAGAGTCGGAAAGACGAAGGTGGATTCAGAAATATCGATGAAATCTGGTAATTCAGCGAAAAGGAAACGAGTTGAGGAGGTCATGGACTTGGGGCAAGGTGATTATCAACTGTCTGGCACAGATAAAATGTTAACTGATATAGCGATGGTGCCACCCATTCTCATGGCGGGAATAAAGTCAACAGGTTATAAATCCAAAAGGAGTGACCGCACTCTGACTGGAGCAACCTTAGAAATGGAAATACTCAGCCAATGTTGAGAGAGCACAATGAAAGACTTCATGCCATCTCCCATGAATCATGGAAAGGGAAGTGTCACAGGACAACTAATACCAGTGGAATATAACCGACTAACAGTGTCGGAGACTGTGTCGATAGATGAACCCATCGGTGGATACATGGAGATGTTAAAATACCGAAACTCGGCTAGAGGGTATGTGATGGCCCTGGAAGACGGAAAAGCCATGGAGGGTTATCTGGAAACGATGTTGCAAGGCACCACCCTCAAGCAGAAGGCGTACGGGACTTTAGCGTCGTCCGACATACAAGCAGAAACGATAGAGCAGTTGGTGAGCCTTCCATGGTAAGCAGTAGTATTAAGGTATTTCGAAGAAGAAATGAGGACTACGCCAAGAATACATGCTCTCGTGGCAGTACCTTACGTAAGAACAGAGTTGCAACTCAGGTTCGCCTGGTGCATGATGGGACTGACTCGCGAAGAATATGATTCAGAAGAAAGGAAGAGATCAAAAGAGGAGAAGGTTTTCCTTATGACGAACCTGAGGGATCTGATAGTCCAGGAGGGAGCAGCAGTAGCGTGTGCGAAGCGGGGAGACGCTCTCTGTTTCATTCGATTCCTGATAGAGCAGATTTCAGTACCTGCATTAAACACTTGTGTTAAAATGTTGAAGGAAGGCGATGAGCGAACGAAAGCCTTATTCTTGCTAGCACTGCTGGATATGCAGCAAAGTAAACCGATGAGGGTGAACATGAAAGAACCTGAGGAATTGGAACCCATGAAAAAGATAGACGAAATCAGGAGATTCTCAAACAAGGAGCTGAGACTCACTAAAGAATCTATGGGAGCATTGCCGAAATCCAGTGAATACTGTGGACCGATCAAAAAGAAATCGTATGGCTATGTATCCGGGATCATAGGGATCGCGTACAACCCTTTCCTGAGTGAAGACATACGCGATTGCTTCTTCGATTATGAGCAGGCGGTGTGGCTAAGATTCTGGACGTCCAGAATTGTAACGATTAAAAGCGTTAACAATCCACAGGCCAAATTGGGGCTGGTCTTGGAAGAAGAGGTGACTGCACCTTCAGTACCAAAATCTGATAAAAGAGTGGAGTTTGGGTTGGGATTCTCAGATGAATTACTGAGGACGAGCTTGATGGCAGTGTGGGAATTGATGAGGCCATCATGGTGTCTTAGTCCCAACGCTGACTCGATATTGCGAGCGACACAAGACGTGCAGAGGGAACTGAATGCAGACTGTAACCTGCGTGATCTCAATATCATATATAATGTGATGATAACGGCCTCTAAGAGCAACGGAGAAGATAAAGTGGAGTTGCCTGGCTGGGGACCACAAGACTGGGTTAAACCTGGTAGCTGTCTGGCGGAAGTCTGTGGACTGGAGGGTCACGTTTGTGGAGGTATGGACTGTGTGAAGACCCTGGAAAAACAACACAAGCAATTGACGGTATTGTTTGGAAACGTAGTGATGAAGGCAAGAACAGAAACGGAACTGATAGCAGATTGCCATGGAGGAACCGATGTGAATCTAGTGACTGCATTAGGATTCTACAGCATGTTTGGTTCTTTAGAGTCACTATTGAATCTAGAACAGAAACTTGAGATGGTCACAGCCATCAGTGTAGAAGTATTCCCGGGAGTTCTGCAGACTGAGCAGAAATACATAGGAAAATGGAGGGAAGCAGTCGAGACGGAAATGAACATCAGACACAGTGAGACTTATTGTAGACCATCAGGAGCACGATATTTGGTGGGTTCAACATTGGCTCCAATGTGCAAGAGCAGATACCCTGTACATTTCGTAGCTGTGGACGTGAAGAGTACAAGAACGATTGTGGATCAAGCCTTCTCAGTGCCGAAGTGTGTGAGACTGGCGAGAATGTCCGAGAAGTCATACGAGTTGCTATGTAAGATGTTCTCAGCAGTTCCAGAGAGAACCAAAGAAGAATTGGAGTCAATACTAGGAAAGAAGTTCATGGGATATGTGAGCGGGAACTTCAGTGACTTTGAGAGGCAGAAACAGAGAGGATCAACTGTCACAGATTACAATGCAGTAGATGAGAATGATGAAGTCCACCGAGTGATGATGGAAGTGGAACCATTGCTGGAAGCTTCGGGAAAACGTAATTGGAGGAGCATCATGTTGACGCATGACGAGTTTCCTTGCCACTGCTTGCTGCAGACCTGGTGGTATCCCAAGCGTAGTAATCTGATGTTGATCTGGGACTCTGGAGAGCTGCTCTCCATGGGTTTGCCAGATTCATCGCAGCCCGTAACAATAGTGATAGTGGGAGTTATGATGGCGATACAATGGCTGGAAGCTCATGTGAGAGAAAATAACAGACAGGAGGCACCGACGAGAGAACAGTTGCAGAAGTTAGATTGTCTAAAAGATTAGATCTTTTTGAGACAATGTGCAAAGTTCTAAATATTCCGACGGAAGTGAAGAAGATATGGGCAAGAAAACGATTGATGCCATGGTTCAGAGCTAACATGACTGCATGGTTGTACGAATATGCGAAAAAGCATATGTCGAAGCACGGCAGAGTGTACAGTGAATATCGGCTGGACATTGGAGCAGGAGCTTTTAAGCGAGCTCTCGTGACTCATCGGAATGCAGTGACCACCGCTGTGAAAAGCATTTCCAGGACGAGTGAACGTAGTGGAAAGGAGAAGGCAGAGATGTTAATGGAAGATTTGGAGAGAAACGTGACGTTGTGTCTCCACAACAGCTTCTGCAGGAACAGAGAATCTAACGTGGATCCGCTACCTTGCTGCAAACAGAGGGTAGAAGAGCAGAAGTGTTGTAGGACGGCTTCCAGCAGCGTCAGGATAGCTAACGACGTGTTACAAGATACGGAGACTGAGAGTGCAGAGTCAGTATCACAGGAGGAAGAAATGGAGCATTGACGGATGACCGAAAAGCAAGATGGAAAAAGAGACAAAAATTAGAAGAATTTAGAAATTTTAGAACTTCTAAACGACGAAAGAAGAAGAGAACAAAGGAGTAATGAAGAAAAAGCTAAAACTCAGAATTGTTTTATGTGTGTGAAAAAACTCAAGTGAGAAACCAAGCAACCAAGTTGTAATTGAAAACTGAAACATTTAGTTGAGTTTTGTAATTGTTGCATTTATAAATTTGCATTTTGATTTTAGTCGAGTGGCTTTAGAGACACTCACTTACTATTTATTTAGAAAGGCTCAAGTGAAGGAGTATATTTAAATATTCCAGCCTGCATGACTGTTTTTAATCAGCTAGGAGAACTGATCACTTTGTGGTGACATGGAAGGCTTGAGTAATCTCTCGAAGAGGGAGATTGTTTCATTGTTCTTGCTAACCACAGAGTTTCTTAGTTTTAGTATTCAGGACAATAACAAGCAAGATTTCCGAAGGGAGAAGCATAGTAGGATAATTTTAGCTTGTTGGTTGGCAGGACTGTCCTGCAAGCCAACACCTTTTAAATTTAAGAGAAAAAGTTTTAATCAGGATATTGACATTGGAAGTCAGAAAATATGTTTTATCTTAAGTCAAATCCTCAGGGTGCAGATTAATGAAAGAATTTGAAGGCTATAGTGATGTAGTATGATGCCATTTGTATTCTGCAGTGAGTCGATGTGACGTGGATAAAAGTAATTTCGTGCATTTTGTAAATTCTGTTCGATGACACTGTTTCTATTTTACGAGCATTGCGTGATTCAATGAGGACATTGACCGGACTGTCCGGGGAGTATTTGACATTCGACCAGAATGGCCAAAATGCAATCTCTGCAGAATTCGAATTTTAGCAGCGAGCCTTCCGGATTGGTGATTATTAAGAATTAAGAACGTTATTTGAACGATGGGACAAAACGTGAAGGTTAAAGGATTCGGGAATTGCTAATTTTTAAATTTTCGAAGTGATTACGTAACATTTCTGAGAAACGTCAGAAACGGCCATTTTGGCAAAAAAAAACTAAGAAAAACAGAACAACATTAGTTGCGCGGACGATAAGTACGAAAATTGTGAGAAAAAACAATAGCAGATTGCAGGAATAGCAGTGAACACACCGAGTTGCAACTATTGTGTCGCTACAATAGTTGCAAGGCTGTTGCAGACAACGGTGAAGGGTGGGAGACAGCCTTCCGGATTAAGAAGAAATCAAGATTAACGAGCTTGATTCAGTGGATTCAAGAATCCGGAAGGGTTTCAGAACTGAGACTTTTATTCTTTTATATAGACTTTTAGCTTCTTGTCATGTCCTGATTTGAATTTAATTAACAACTGGATTCATTTTGATAAGGATGAGAAGCTAGGAGTTGGGGGAAAGGGTTGATCCATCTTCGATGGAGATGATGATTTTTATCTACTGAACAAAAACAATAGTAATATAATAAGTAGTAGCCCTGTTTTTAGGAGTGACCTCGTGGTCTGGGGATACTGAGACCCAGCCATGAGCTCACTATTTCTGCATGTAATTAAGTTAATTTGAGTGTTTTGACCGAAGCCGAAAGCAGTAACGTTTTGTCGACCCGATGTTAGAAAAGACCACCGAAAAGTACTGGCTTGGTAGAGACGGTGAAAAGCATGCAAAGCTCTGTTTAGACGTTAGCCAGTCGTCTTAAGACTTAGTTTTGTTTTCCGTCGATATGTATCTTCCGGGCGAATGTTACAAAATCAGAACATCCGAGTTTACAATTGCGGGAAAATACTCAAGAAAAACAGCAGGAAATTGTTATTCGCAATTTCCAGATATAAAATAGGACACGAGTAGAGCTGTCTTATCCCGAAATAGGAGGAGAGATAATAAAAAGAAGAGAGAACAACTATTCGGAACAAACTAGAGTGAACCTTCAATGGAAAGGTGGACAGCTTGAGTGTCCCATTGGTTCACACAAAAACTCCAATTCTAGAGCCAGAACTTACTTCTGTTACCAAAACTGACCAGTATTAAACTTTTCTAGTTATATTATCTAATTCTTGAGTTGCTTACCAATTTAATTACTCCTTGTACTCAAGTGCATCAACATGTGAGTCCCTAATTTAATTTTCTCGAGTGTGTTTTATGATTGTTATGTTGAGATAAGGCGAGTTTTAGGTTGATCCATCTGAAATGGATCAAAGTTCCACTGTCCAATAAAAAGTAACTTAACGGATTGTTCCGACCCTGTTTTTAACGGCGTTCATGTATTTTGGGTATTTTGAGACCTAAGTATGGGAACGTTCTTATTTTCTAGAGTGGGTGGATATTTTGGTAGTAGCCTTTAAGCTGTAACGGGTTCTAGTCTCATGTCGCAAGCGAACCGAATTGGCTCCGACCGTTCTTGAGGTAGAAAAACACAAGAGATAGTGTCCCTGACTCTTGAGCCAATGGTTGTAGGGCCTATTTTTCTTAAACCTCATATGTGCTTGAAGTAGGCGACTGTTACATAGTGTTTTATGGCGCTCCTGGGTGTTTTTACGACATCATGACTACGGAGTCGAACCCACTTGACACAGCTCCGGGCTGCATGCCCATTCTAGAGTACCGGTGGCAACGGTTCAGCGGGAACGTGTAAATCTTCCGGTTGTACCGTGATAGCTTTTTAAGAAAACTTGAGTAAACTTCCTGGTACGCTCTCCGAACAAGGCCTAGCTAACCGAGTAAAGGGGGGTAACTGGGAAACAAAAACAAGAAAAAAGTATAGAAAAAGGAACAAAAACCATAAAACGAAAAGACAGTGATTTTGATACCGAATCATTTGGATCAAACCTTTATATTAATTAAATAGTATACCCATACTGTTTTATAAGACCGATCGTTTCGATCAATATAGCAATTTAAACCAGTGACTTCAATAAGGTGCCCGAGTGGGGGGCGTTGTTAAGGGTTTTCAGATAGATTGCAACCAAGCCGGACAACTAGGAGACTTGACTGGAAGAGGTGACCAGTCGAGTGGGAAAGTGGTTCACCAGGATCGAACCGGACCACTAGGAGACTTGACTGGAAAGGGTGACCAGCCGAGTGGGAAAGTGGTTCACAAGGATCGAACCGGACCACTAGGAGACTTGACTGGAAGAGGTGACCAGCCAAGTGGGAAAGTGGTGCTGCTGTCAAGTGCAGAACAGAGACAACCAGCACAGGATCACCACAGGAGGATGCACAGGGGTGTTCTCAAGTTGGGCAACGGGTATCGTTAGAATCCACATTACATTATAGGAGATAAGTGTAAAATTGGATAAGCGGAGTCCCATTGTTTTGAGTAAGTTTTTGCACAAGCAGGCCTGGAAACAGGTCTACGGTTTTCTCTCGAGAGGTTTAGCACCCGGCGCTCAAGGGATTTTTTGGCTTAAGAGGGGGGCTAAAGAGGGGGAGGTTAGAAGGGGGGCTGGTTAAGTTAGAGGTTAGCGGTTATAAATTGTAAAAAGGGGGGACACATTAGAGTAACTAATTGTTCGGCATCGTCGACTTAGTTACATTAGATATTTACACGCGTTGGTTATAGGAAGCAGATATCCAAAATTAGAATCAGGTTAAGGTAGATACCCTGGTCGGATCGGTAGGGGGGAACGGACATAGACAGTTTTTGTGATACCCCATAAGATCGCTAGCAGGGGGGAGGAAAACGCGTGGCAATCGGGTACCAGACATTTTTTCGGACAAGATTGACACCAGTCAACCTTGAATTTCAGGAGAATTCACCAATCTGTTTTTGAAATTTTTTCCAGTTTAAAATTTTACATTTTGGTGAAAATTTGTTGTTGGTATTTTAACGAACAGGTGATCACAAGATACCTGCGGGGAATTTAGAGTTTCAAATAGCCTGAAAAGACTGGATTAGTATTTGGGTTTCGACCATTAAGATAGAGATTTTGGGAAAATTTTTTACTAGAGCTCAAGTGGTGGTAAAAGGTACAGTGGTTCAACCGTCCCTACAACGAAGAAGAAGAGACCCGATATCCAGACACTCAGTACCGAAGAAGTCTTGGGACATTGCAGTCTGGGGACAGTCTTGGGGCAACACAGTCTTGGGACAGTCTTGGGACAGTACAGCCTTGGGACAGTCTTGGACCAGAGCAGTCTTGGTACGAAACAGTCTTGGGACATTGGTCTTGGGACGTTGGTCTTGGGACAGTGGTCTTGGGACATTGGTCTTGGGACATTGGTCTTGGGACATTGGTCTTGGGACATTAGTCTTGGGACAGTGGTCTTGGGACATTGGTCTTGGGCCATTGGTCTTGGGACATTAGTCTTGGGACAGTGGTCTTGGGACATTGGTCTTGGGACATTAGTCTTGGGACAGTGGTCTTGGGACATTGATCTTGGGCCATTGGTCTTGGGACATTAGTCTTGGGACAGTGGTCTTGGGACGTTGATCTTGGGCCATTAGTCTTGGGACGTTGGTCTTGGGAAATTGGTCTTGGGACATAAGTCAGGTTGAAGTAACCAATTGTAAAATCATATTCTCTATCCTATCCTAACATATAAAATTTTCAAGGGCTTAAGAAAAGTTGTTTTTAGCAAATCGTCGATTTCTTTTTATAAAATTTTTTTTGTCAAAAGAGGCTTTAACCTTAGAGTAGAATTTTGTAGATAATAATACTGTAAATAGTAACAATTGTAAATAATGAGGCGGAGCAGGGTACCGGTAGCTCAAAAAAGATCTACCGGAGCGAAGACAAAGTATAATTCGTCGCTACGTAAGACAACATCAATGGGTCCGAAGGTAACAAAGAAGAACTTTTCAGTTAGTATGGTCAGCACGAGGAGTACCACGGAGAACAAAGCAAAAGAGGGCATGGAAGGGGAACGAGTAGTACCCACCATTGAGATTGATCTAGAGACACCTGATCAAAGTGTGGATGAAGCAGGAAAGAAGACGACAG
Source organism: Symsagittifera roscoffensis (assembly GCF_963678635.1). Taxonomy (NCBI): domain Eukaryota; kingdom Metazoa; phylum Xenacoelomorpha; order Acoela; family Convolutidae; genus Symsagittifera; species Symsagittifera roscoffensis. The sequence goes on along the minus strand of NC_087069.1, from coordinate 42,569,550 downwards.
AGTCAACTCCAATGCCTAATGCGGAAGAAACTAACCCGAATCCCATAGAGTTCTCACCGATAGACAACGTGGAAGACACAACAGGCAACACGCCAGCAACAGTGAAGGATGAGTCTCAAAAGAGAACGCCTTTTACTGAAAGATTAGCAATGATGGTCGGAATGAGATCGAAGGACGCAGCAGTGGAGGAGACGAAAGTCGAGAAAAGCAAAACATTCGGAACAGTATCCACGAGAACGACAGAGACCGATCAGAACGAGGGTCAGAGAAAATCGGGACCAGTGACCAACTACAGGACAACAACAGACAATGGAACGACAACTCTTGAGTTAAGCGACTTGATGGCGAAGCTAGAACAGATAGATGAGAAACTGAAGCACAGCGAAGAGGATAGAAATGTGATAAGGAATGAAATGAGATACAACAAACATGAGTACTTGGACAACTATTTCCATCTAGCGAGAGCGACGGAGGAAAAGCTTCAGAAGATGTCTGACAAAGTAGAAACCACTGATGAAGAGCGAGAAAAGAACATCAGAAAAGACATGCAAGAAATGAAGCAGCGATATGACACAGTGAATTGCCAGTTAGGGAGTTTGGAAACGAGACTGGATACGATGAGTAGGGAACAGGCTGAGAGCTCAAGTGCAATACAGACAAAGCTAGACGCTATTCTTAGGAATTCAAAACAACAAGACAGGCCAGCTGCAGAGAGGACACAAGGTAATAGAGTGGACTTCGTGGAGCCTCAAAGGAACAAACGACAGTCAACACCGTTACCAGCAACCCGGGAGGCCGCGATTACGGCACCGGTGGGGGCCAGGGCCATTATAAAAAATGGAACAGCGAACACAACCAGTGGTCCAGGGGACTCCACGACTCACAACAACGTGGGACCGGATGCCATGACCTGGGCAAGCACCTGGGAAATGATGAACAGGACGCTAGAAGCCTTCGCCACGAGGAACACCGACTCGAGTGACAGAGGAGGCAACAAATCCAGGAAAACCTTCAAGAAACCGAAGGAGTTCAAAGATGATTCAGATGGATGCATTGACACTTGGGTAGAAGTCATGAGGTTGCACTTAGAACAAGACAACTTGAACGACAAGAGGCAGGCATGCACAGCGATACTGAGCAATCTGGTAGGAACGGAATTGAAATGCGTGGTTGCGAAGAAAGAAGAGGAACGCGACACAGCGGACAAAATCTTTGAAATATTGTTATACAGATTCGGCTCAGGCATGAAGGGTCATCAAGCGATGATGCGATTTGAAAAGAGGAGACAAAGGGACGATAAATCGATAGACAGGTTCCTAGATGATCTTGAGAGCTTGAGAAGAAGGAGTGACCCGGAAGAATCTACCAATCGAAGGAACTTCAGCAACGCCTCAAAGTTCATTGATGGGGTAAAGAGTGATGACTTGAGAACGATGTTAGCAACGTACTATACATTGTCGAAAGACAGTGCACCAACTCCAGAAGAGATGAGGCAGAAGTTAAGAGAGTAAATGCTGATGAAACCCAAGAAATACTCGTACTCAGACAACAGGAACACACAAGGGGGAAGTCAGCCACAGAGGTCGTCATGGTACAAGCCCAGAGATGACATGGACAAACATAGGTCATGTGCTAACTGCGGGTCGGCGGATCATCATGTGGCGGATTGCACGACATACAAACAGGGCATGAAGAGTTTGGGATATGCACCAGATGAGGAAGAGATGAGCCAGATGGAGGAACACGAGTTCTATAGTGGCTTGATCATCAAAATAGGTGCAAGATGCTTCTTCTGCAACCAAGAGGGGCACTTCAGGATGGACTGTCCGTTGTTTTGGGAAGCGGTCAAGAATCAGAGTCATCCAAAACACAAGTTGGCGCTAGCAGCGGTGCAGAACCAGAGAAACAGACAAGGTGAATTTGAGACAAAAAACCTAGAAAGACCAAGTGCGGAGCTACCAACGAAAACAGTGAAAGCTGTAACACAATGTAATAGCGCAGTAGAGGCCACGGCGAAGAACGACCTAGCAATAGATTATGAGAAGGCGGCAGCGGAGGCCATCAACAAAGTGAAACAAGACCTGGCAGCGACAGAAATAGAACAACGGTTGAAGCAAGAGATCCAAAGACAGAGAATGAACGAAACAATAAGTGGCGCACAAACAATACCAGAAGCTGCAGAGGGGTCGACAAAAAATGGAAACTGCAACACTGTAAAAATGGTTACAGGAAAGCCATTTGGCATAACAAAGATTGGGGCAAGAATAATGTCAATAATCACTGTGGGCGGCCACGAAGTAACGAGAAACTTAAGCGAACCAAGTGACCAGACAATAATGCACATTGATGTGTACGCAGATTACTTGAGTTGTATAAGCCCACAAACGACTTCTAGAGCGTTGAGAGCACTACTCACGAGAGGGGGTAGCAAGTCGGTACGTGTTGATAACAGGTACACAGAAGCTTATGGTCCACATGAAGTGATGCTTAATATAGATGGAATCAACATCTATACCAAAACAATGATAACATGTGATGAAGACCTAATTGGGCAAATCTACGTGAGAAGAAAAGAGTTGAAAGTGAGATCGATCGGACACTGCGCCATGCTTGAAGAAGATGCGATGCACATCGGGACAGAGGCAGATGTGACAGGACACGTGCTAGACATAAGTGGCAAAAAGACTCAGTTACGTGGGTTACTTGATACGGGAGCAGTCTTGAGTGTCATACCAATCGAAACTTGGGAACGAATGGGCTTCAGCAAAGATGATTTGATAGATTCGAGAATACGGTTGTCAGCTGCAAACAAAGGGGCCCTGCGGGTGTTGGGCAGAACGCCGATAATAGCCCTCAATCTGGGGGAACGTAACCTGTGGATGAGCTTTCTTGTGGTAGAAAACCTAGATGAGTCTGACCATTTTATTTTAGGCAGAGACTTCATCAGGAACTTTGATGTAGCGATTGATCTAAACAACGCAATGTTCAGGATACGGAACTCGGATAGGAGGTACGCAATCAAACCGGTAATTTTAATAATGGCAAATGAAACCAAAGCACCGGTATTCTTGAGTAGGAGGGTGAGGCTAAAGGCGAACGAGGCGGCGATTGTAAGCTTACGAATGAAAAATTACGATGAACTAAGTGACAACAAGCAGGTATGTGTAGTCCCAAACCCAAATAGTCAAAGTGCAGCTGTTTTAGGAAGATCCTTCTCGATTACGAAGAGCGGCCTCTGCGTGAGTGTCTTGTTGAATACCCTTGAGATGCCAATCACGATACAGAGGGGGAGGAAACTGGGATATGCTTTACCTGTTAAAACTCGATATGAAATGACTGAAAACCAGAAGCAAAATGAAGTTGTTGATTGTCCCAATCATAGGAACAAAATTTGTATCTTGAGACGATTGAATAAAATAAAAGATTCATCAGGTCTTGTGAAGTCACTTAAGTCAGAGACAGACGATGGACTATCGAGCTGTTCGAATTTCCCGGAACGGCCCACATTGGACGAAATACAGGGTAATAAACCGTTTCTACCGGATATTGAACACCTAAGAGGCAAGTTCACGGACGAACAGCTCGAAGCTATCAAGGACGTACTAGAACGGAACGAAGAAGTTTTTTCAAGACATAAGGCTGACATCGGGTGTTGTAATTTTGTTGAGCATGAAATAGAACTTGAGGAAAACGCAATACCGCACAGGGAGGGGGCGAGACGCATGACCCCACACAAATCGGATGCGTGTAGAAAGGAGATTAAAATGCTACTAGAGTATGACATGATAGAACCATCCAAATCACCGTGGGCGTGTGGAGTAGTGATGGCCAACAAGAAAGGTGACCAGTTGAGGTTTTGTTGTGACTTTCGATACCTGAACTCCGTCACGGTGAAGGACGCCTATCCTTTACCTTGGATTGATGAGAGCCTCTCGAAGTTAGGTGATGCAAAATTTTTTACGACTCTTGATTTAGGCTCGGCTTTTTGGCAGGTACCACTCAGGAAGCAGGACAGGGACAAGACAGGGTTTGCCTGCGAGTTGAGTCTGTTTCAATGGAAACGGATGCCGTTTGGACTTTGCAATGCCACAACCACGTTTCAGCGGTTGATGGCACACGCGCTGATAGGCGTGACGAAGAAGTATGGCAATCTGGTAATGTGCTATGTGGATGACGTGGTAATAGCGACACCCACACTAGATGACCACATTGAAAGACTTGACGAAGTATTTGCGTGTATGAAGAGATCGGGGCTGAAGTGCAAACCATCAAAGTGTGAGATACTCAAGGACTCGATAAAATACTTGGGGAGGATGGTGGACAAACACGGCATCAGACCAGATCCAGACGCAGTAGAGGCAGTTTTAACTTGGAAATCGCCGAAAACGGAACACCAATTGATGAGCTTTCTGGGTTTTGTAAATTACTATAGGGAATTCGTCAAAGGCTATGCGGACAAGGTTTATCCGATGCAACAGTTAATGAGGCACAAGGGCAAGAAGTTCACGTGGAATAACGCAGCAGAAGAGTCATTCCAGGGAATAAAGAAAGAGTTGTGCGAGGCACCAGTACTAGGGATGCCAACAGAGAAGGGGATGTACGTACTGGATACGGACGCGTCGGTAGTAGCGATATCTGGAATTCTCCACTAAGAACAAGAGTGGAACGGGAAAACAGTCTTGAGACCAATAGCGTACGGGAGCAAAGTCCTAAGTGACACGGAAAGGAAGTACGGAGCACCGAAAGCAGAGATGTTCGCGGTGGTTACCTTTGTCGAGAAATATAGGGCATGCCTAGGCAGTGAGCCATTCAAGTTGCAAGTCGACAACCGGGCACTAAGCTGGCTGAAGACGTACTCAATGGACCAAAGTTACATTGGGAGGTGGATAGTTCGCCTGGACGGATACAATATGATAATTGAGCACAGAACACGAGACAAACATTAAAATGCTGACAGCTTGAGCAAGAAGACGGAGCTCTACGAGAGACAAGAACAGAGGGAGGCAGATAGACCTGAGATCAAAGATGGCTTCTCCTTCATGGACAAGGAAACGTATGACAGTCTTCCTCTCACGAGATGGTTGGACAAATCAGGCAAACCAATAGAAGATCACCCCGAGTTACCAAAGGAAACTACAAAAAAAAACAATCTTGAAAAAGAACCGAGGGATGCCGATAGGAATAATGCTCAAGTCAAAGATCGTGACGGAGACGCTCAAAGCAAAAGGCTACGATCTCAACCAGGTAGAGACGGAGGAAGCGCAAATAGACGAAGACTTAAAGGGGTTACTCGAGAGACTAGCAGATGATAAGCCCGTGATTCAAGAAAACTGTAAAGAGGAACCTGCGGTCACAATACTGCGAAAGAGCGGGACAGCCAGTGATAGAAATACCTCGAAGGTGACTAATCTTGATGGGAAGGAAGTGGTGCAGTCACTGGTTGAAAAGATCCCAGCTGAATTACTTGAACAGACTAGAGTCAGGAGAAAGAGAGTGGAATTCAAGGAAGAAGCTGAATACCTAGGACCAGGTCAAGGGTCCGGGGAGCGTTCCACGTCCACAGAAGAAGAAAACACAGAAGAAGAAAACACTGAAGGAGAAAATTTGTCCGGGGAGTGTGAAATGTGGGATGAGGACTCGGAAGCGAGCAGTGACAATCAAGATAGTCTCTGCATGATATTGGCAGAAGAAAAGATTAGACACCACGACAGGGAACTACAAACAGATCCGTCCTCAGGAACCTTCAACTTGGACGTGCAGGAGATACGAGGTGGTGAAGAACTTGAAAGGATTGCAGTTTCGAGGAAGCCATTCAGGGAGCTATCATGAAATTCAAATGTGAGAACAAATCTGGTGCCGGAAGACGACATGAAGGTGGTAAGGAGGATAGTATGCGTGAAGCTGAATGACGACGTCCACAACCCTGGGGAGATGAATGGGCAGATCATGGCGCTGAAGGAACATGTCAAAGCGAGATATAGGCTGTCGGACCTGATAAGAGCGCAGAAGAATGACAAGATGACAAGCAATCTCTCCAAATGGATCCGAACGGGGTCCAAGGAGAAAGGGGAACTTGAAGAAGACAGCTACAAGATCCTGAGCCAGTTCTACAAAGAGAGGAAAGAGTTACTCTATCACACGGCTGATGGGGTTTTAGCATGCAAGAGAAAAGAAGAAGACAAGATACTACACAAGCACAACCTCATCATACTACCACAATTATATCAGACAGAGGTGCTGTTCAGATCACATGATCAAATGGGGCACCAGGGGATAGACAAGGTGCAACAAAGAATACTTCACAGGTTCGATTGGCCAGGATTGAGGAAAGCCTGTGAGAGGTGGGTGAATGCATGCCTGGCATGTTTGCAAGTGAAAGACCCAAGGAAGATGAAATGAAAGCTCGGAATTTAATGAAGTGGTGCAGATAGACCATCAGAAGATCTGTATGACGGAGTCAGGGTATAACCAGATACTGGTTATAATTGATCTTTCACAAAGCTAGCAGAGGCGGTGCCGTGTCAAACAGCTTCAGCAGAGGAGACTTGTGACCACTTGATAACCCATTGGATATCAAGGTATGGTTGTCCAATGACTTTTCAGTCAGACAACGGCAAAGCCTTTGTGGGGGACTTGACTAAGGAATTAATGAAGAGGTCACACATAGCTCAAGCACACTCGACGACTTACCATCCTCAGACCAACGGGCTGGTAGAAAGACAGAATAGAACGTTGGTGAACATGCTGAGGGTATACTGCTCTAGATGCATGACGGACTGGGATAAGTATCTGCCTCAAGTCGTAGGGGCATACAACAGTACTCAACACTCGACGACGGGAATCAGTCCATTCATGATGTTGACAGGCAAAGAGAGAGCGATGCCTCTGACGTTCTTTTACCCAGAGTATGAAGGGAAGAGGACGTCGCCTCAAGCTTACGTGAAAGAGGCGATCAGGAGACAGCAGGAAATAAACGAGCTGTGCAGGAGGAACACTGCGCAGGCACAAATGAGACAGCGCAAGAAATATGATGAAAAAATATTACAGGCGAAGCCATATGAAGTGGGCCAGTATGTGTGGGTTTTCCAGAATGTGATACCGCCCAAAGGGACGAAGAAACTACTCAAGAAATGGAGAGGACCATTCATGATAAATTAAGTACATCAACAAGAACGGTTCTACCGCTTGAGTATTGGGCGAGCAGCACATTATGAGAACCTGAAGCCTCATGTACCATCCCCAGAGGACTGGTGTATACCAAAGGACATGGAGGGACTAGAGTACCTACTGGTGGAACCAGCATGTGAAGTGAACGAGAAAGGCACCAGAGATAAAAATGATGGCAATGAGAACTTGAGTTTGGATGACAATGAAAAAATAGACGTGGACTCTGAAGCGGAATCTTTTATGGAAGAAGATTGGAACGATCCGGAGCAAGGTGAGGTGCCAAAGTGGACAGAACCAGACTTGTCAATACCAGCGGTGACAAGGAGTGGCAATCGCAAACGCACAGGCATGAGGTACAACAGGTACGGGGACGATTTCCTGATCGACAAGATACAGCCCGATGACCTAAGCAAAGAACTAATAAGTGTGGGCGAGCTGGCGGCAGATGGTGAATGGCAGATCATCGATGATAATGAACACTACCCACAGGAAGACTACTCGACGCCGGAGCGGGAGACGGATTTAGAACTGAGCGAGATAGAGAGGAGGGAGAATACGAACCTGAGGATATTAGAATGGATGCGCGATGTCAAGAACGGAAGCGAGGAAGGACAGAGCATACAGCAAGTTGACATATCAGCGGGGAAGTACACGAAAACGGAGGATCCTCTTTTCGGCTGGACGGCAACAGACAGCCCGCTCGACATTCCGCCGGATAATTCAGACCCAGCATCATCGACGGGGACGTCGATAAATATTTTTGTCCGGGGAGTGGGGGTAGGACTTACCCACACCGAAAATTTGATGATAAAGAAACTCAGAGAAGTGAGAGAAAAGTGCGGACTGGAACTGGAAGGTGAGGAGGCCGAGCCTACCATAGGACGGAATTTCAAAACGAAGTTTGAAATACCAAACGAATACTCAGAAAATATCCTGATAACGGATAGTGACTTCATTCTGTCAGACAGGACTTTCGCAATCTGTATCACGGCGGACATGAGTTTCAAATCAAGACTGGAAGCTGACTTCAAGAGGGAGTACCAGAACGTGGAGTTTCTGTTTAGACAGAGACCGGGACTGGGAGGAATGGCCGCGCTTCCACCATCAGTAGCACAAGTCCCGGGCAAATACCTATGCTTCCTAGTGACGAGGGTCAATGACAGGAACACGATCGATCCTGAACACGTGATGTTGGCACTAAAAAGACTACGAGACTTCATGATTGAAAGAGGGATAACGGAGGTCTCAATGCCGGTGTATGACCCAAACAGGGGGAAACTGAGCCCAAGGGAATTGTACGCTATCCTACACGTGGTCTTCGCAGAAACTGAGATAATGGTGCATCTTCCCAAGAAATACTACTTGAGCACCGCCTGAGTCGGGTACGCGGGGGTCTCGAGTTGGGCATGAGGGAAGAATCTCGAGTTAGGTGTGGGGGTACAAAACAGGTAAAGAATTTTAGAGGTGATTGGCATGACAATTAATATTTTAATTGATTGATGGTGCTAAAACATAAAATGAATCTGCATGTTTTTAGAAGATTTCCAATTGAACTATTTTATTAGGACCGAAAGGAAGGGGTTTTAAATATAGTAGTGAAGGGGGGTTTTTAGGTTAGGAACACAGCCTGTTAGTCTAAAAACGGGGTGTTATTTTCAGATTGATTTGGTAAAGTCAAATTGACTACTCAACTGTATTCAATTGAAGAAAGAGAACACAAGTTGAACGACACCTCAAGAAGTAAGCTCAAGTTGCTCAGGTAAACTCAAGTTGCTAATACTCAAGTTGCTCAGGTAAAACTCAAGTTGCTGATACTCAAGATCACTTGGAAATTACGGAAATGGCAGATCGATTCTGGAAGTCCATGCCATCGGCTTTGAAAAAACCCACACTTGACGAATTGTACAGACGTCTGAGGGACCTGGATTAAACTCAAGTGGATGAGAGAATGGCAGTGATGTTGAATGCCATCCTCCAGTTGGAAGATGAGGGCGAGTGCCGGGAGTCTGCGACAGAAGCAGTTTTGATGGTGGGCTACACCACCGATGGAATATCTAATCAAGAGCAAACCAGGTGGCTGTCTTGGAACGTGGATGGAGCAATAAGGGGGTTCGATTTGGCAAGGAACCCTGGCTTGAGTAATAATACTTAGTATGGTGAGGGGAATTCCCACTGCCGGTCAGACCATCAGTCAGATCCACGGGCCAGAGCACGAGCAAGACACCATTGATGTCTCGAGCACAGCAGACGGGGGAAGCGTATCCGGACGTCAGTATCATGAAGAGAGAGCTTGAGAGGACTCAGCGGGAGAGGAACAAGGCGAACCTCGACCGGGATCAAGCGGTGCTCGAGAGAGATCAGGCAAAAGTTGAGAGGGATCAAGCGCGGAGGGAACTGGACATGATGAGAGCTGAACAGCTACAGGCAGAAAGGGTGCGAGAGAATGCCGCGAATTGCAAGCAGCTGAAGTCGGAGCTTGAAAGGATCCAGCAGCGGCAACGCGAGCTCGACATGCAGAAAGGGGCTAGGCCCAAAGAGCGGGTGGTGACCGGCTCAAGACCAGAGTCACGTATGGAGGTGGATGAAGCTCCTAGGTCGAAGGGACGATTCAACCTCGATCGCGCTGCTCAAGAACATATGAACGAAGGGTTGGAGGTGTGGATACCATCTGAATCAGCGTCCTCCCTGCGTGGTCTAGAGACACAAGTAATACGCCCGTTGATGGATGTCGCGCTGCCTGGATATACGCCAAGTTCGACCCCGGGTAGTAGTCAGGTGAGTGGTAGCTCGTCACGACTGAAAGAGTTGCACGAGCGGCTACAACTAAGGAATCGCGAGAGTCCAGCAAGAGTGGACTTACCCTCTACGTGGGGGGAGCAACCTGTCAGGAGTGTGGTAATCTCGAGTTACAAAAAGAATACGGAAGGTAGATACCACAGGCACAATCGGATGGACTGGAGCACGGCGCAGAGAGACAGGAGAGATTGCTTCCATGACGCAGCTTGGGTGGAATACCTCACGCAGCCACGTGTGCCCGAGGGGGCGGTCCACCTGATCATAGGGGACAGCTTGTTGCGGGTGCTGACCCGGATCCAGTCCCATTGGCAAACGGGGATCTTGAGCTTCGCTGGAGCCGCGACGCCGCAGATGCTAGCGACAATTGAGATGCTAGGTATGGCAAGAGTATACACGGTGACTCTGATGATCGGGACGAATGAGGTGTCCATGGGGGAAGCAAGGAAGGTGGCGAGGCTGCACGACAAGATGAGCTGCATTCTTGAGGAATTGCGGATTCAAATGGATCCGGCTATTCTTACGGTGTGCACCATCCCTTACAACATGAAAGCGGACCAGCATGCAATGGAGATGAACACAAAAGTGCAAAACCTGAACGAAATAATCAGGCAGATAAACCGATAAGTGTCCTCCCCGTTGGGTTGTTGGACGTGGCCGAGCAAATGGAGCTATCCGCTTTCCCTGACGATGCATCCTCGGATGGGATTCACTTTGATAGGCCCAGAGGGATGGAGTGGTTGAATGACGTCTTCCAAAGGCACATAAGCGCATTGGAGGCAGAGTTGCTAGAGACGGCACAGGTTACATTCGGACCACCCCCAAATCCACCCTTCTTCAACTCGAGGGCTTTGTCCAGTCGCTTGGGTGCAATGGCCGATTCTAGAGACAGTTCGAGGAACAGCCGAACCAAGTTGCCGGGCGCCGCGCCCATGGAGGTTGATGAGGCAACGTCATCAACTCCCCAGGGATCGATAATATCCTCGGTGGTGGTGGCGGAGAAGAAGAAGCCGGAGAGACCGGCGGAGACCAGCAGGTCGAAATATGTGGAGAAGGTCAAGGAGCTGGACCTGGAAGACCTGGAATGCAGGCTAGAGTTATCGAAAGCTTTGGGTCTTGAGCAGGTGTCGCACAAAGACTTGGGTAGACTCCAGTGCGTGGACTGGCTGAAGGCTCACGAGACACACTTCTCGAGAGCCAAAATGATGGAGACGGCGGATCTGACTGGGATTCCCACAAAATCGGTGATGGGACCTATTAACTATAGACCTCTCAAGTCATTAGGGAGTCCGGGATTCGTGGTGGAGCCTCCCAACCACCGAACCAGCATTGCCAGGATTAGAGTGGCCACTCCAGCACAGGTGAGGGTGGTGGACAAGCTGATGGATCCGAGAGAGATGGAATTACCAGACGCCGCGTATGAAGGTACGAAACTAGCCAACGACCCCAGATACGGGAAACCCTGCGGGAATACGCAGCTGGCCAAAACCTTAGCTGTTTATGACAGGGCAGACCCAGCCGCAGCGAGGGTGGTCATCGTGGTGGGATCGGACTTTGAGGGGACGTCTCCCAAATTGTTTTGGCCGGAAACTCTGATATATTCATTGCCGGGAGCGGAGCTAAACCAGATGTTAACCCTGGTGGTGGCAGTAAAATCAAAGATGCCTTGCGAGCCTGAGCTACTGCTGTTTGCAGGGATGAACGATCACTTGCATGCGACGGGGTTTCTTGAGCAGCTCAAGGGTGATAAACCTACGCCGAAGAAGATCTGGGAAGCCATCCAGACATTATTTGCAGCCATGAATGAAGTACAAGAGAACGTTGCCTCACGATTTGGCTCCAAGACAAAAGTGGCGTTCACGACGTCCCCCGGGTACGCGAGCATGCCTCCCGCACTGCAATTTGTGTATGCGATCTTGATCTTGATAGCAGAAGGGAATGGATGGCGTATTCTGATGGCAGCTCCCAATCGGGAACTGGAACCTACGAACTTGAGACTTCGCAGGTCAGAACTCGCGGCGGCGTGGGCGGATGTGTCCCACGCGTTGAGGGGCTTTCACGAGTTGGCCGACATCCTCATCGTATTGGACGAGGTCCTCTTGCTGGAGATATCTAACTTCGCTAGGCAACTCAAGCTCAGTCCGATTATAGGGGACGATCATCCAGTGGTGACTCACCTGACGGCCAGTCTGTGGTTTCGAATTATGGAGGTGACCATCACAAGCTCCACCAGTAAATCTAGAGGGCCGAACAACGAGAGGAAGAACGTGGGCGCATCGGAGAAGCAGCTGGAGTCGATGGTGTATCGGTTGACACAAGAGGGAGACAGGTGGCCCTTCCTGACACCAAGGCTGGAGAACGCCACGGAGAAGACAAGAGAAGATGCTCCGCTTCTGGTGAAGCAGATCTGGGATTTTCTTGAGGAGCAGCTGGGAGTGGCCGAGAAAAGGGAAATGACGGTTGGTAGGTTCGTCACAGCAGCCAACGAAGTCACGATTGGAGGATTCTGGAGGAAGCACGCAAGGGGTGAGCTGAGGACGAGGAGGGATCACGAGATTCTTGAGTTCTTGAGTCCTTGTTGGGGAAAGGAGTACCTGGCCGAAGTGTATAGCGCGAAAGAGACCATCTTTAAAGCCTTCATACAGGAAGTATTGAATATGCCCATCAGTCTGTTGCTGGCACTGTACCTGGTTTACCCAAGGTACCTGTTTAATATGGGCCCAGCATACATGTTCAGTCGGGGCGTGGACACCCTCCGGATAGACGGATACTTGACATTGGTGCTTCTAACCCACGGGGAACTGGTGTCAGTTCACCGAATGATGAAATACGGAGAGCCTCTGTCGATGGGAAAAACACACTCGAGTATTGACACCTACTCGTATAGGTGTGCTGCCGCGCTAAAGACGCTGATGATACAGTACCTACTGATGCAGAACCGGCACCTGACTGGTGAAGAAACGAGCCCGAAGACAAGAGAGGAGTGGAGGAAAGTGAATGGGAGCATGCCTCTATTGACGGACCTATGCCTGGCCATGAGATCGGACCCCATGGGGATGATCCGGGGGCTAGGGGAGGTCGTAACCTGTATCTATGGATCGGCCGTCACGTTCGCGTTTCCAGATCCTCTGGTGAAAGCTTATCGACACTCAGTAACCCAAGTGAGCCTCATAAGCGTACTAGATGGGACGACACTTAATTGGTGTCAGCAGGAGGTGCTAAGGGCACAGATGAGCAACACGGTGCTCTTCGGAAAGGTGAAGGATCCGGAGTTGGTGGTGTACAGTTTTCGAGGACAACTGCAGTTCAGGATGGGAGGCAAGCGCGAAGGCCCCATCGAAACCTATCCCAAGTTCTGGAACCTAAATCCCCTGACAGCAAATGGACAAGAGATCTTGAGAATTCCCGCGTGGAAGAAAAGCTTCGAGCTGGTGAAAAGGGAGCTAGAGGCGATATTGGAGAAGGAAGTCCTGCCGGCAAGCAATCCAGAATTTCCAACAGTGAGGAGAATGACCCTGGGGATGAACAGCTCCCTGGTGATCCCGTCCTTTTTCGCGAGAGCAGCAACCGAAGAACAGCAGAAGGAGTTCATCGACGGCTGGGATTCTCTCTTCATCGGCTACTCTGCAGCGATCTATTTTCATACCAGCGATGCGAAAATAAATTCATGGACAACTCAAGCCAAGAAAATGAGAGGGTCGATGCCCCCGAAGTTCGAGGTACGAGATGCCTTGAGAACACTTGAGCGGGCAGGTCTAGAGAACAAGTTGCCGGTGTGGGACGATGGCAGGATGATAGTGAATGAAGGGCATATCGCACTGAAAGCAGACGATATGCTGTTTGCCACAAGGAAATACCGGCCACCTTACGGACTAGAGCAGGTGGAAAGGAGACAGGAGGGAAAGGAGCTGGATGCAGCAGGCCCATTGCATGTGGCTCTGACAGAGTATAAGGAAACGGGTCCAGCTACACCATCACCCCTATCAGTGGACACCCCTGGGGATAAAAGGAGTGGTCCCGTAGAAGATCGATTCAGAAGGATTCTTGAGAGAAGAGAAGCAGAATCGGGGGAGGAGAGCATGGACGAGACTCTCAGTGAGGCAGGAGAGGATATGGAGGTGGGAAATACACCGGAGCAGAAGCCATCGGAGGAAGAGTTCACCACGCAAGAACTGTTGAAAAATCTGAGTGGAGAAAATTGGGCAGACACCCCCACGCCACCTTTGACCTCATCTCCCCGCAAGAATCTAGAGTTGCCACTGACGAGCGAGAATCCCAACATGGGAATGATCTTCCTGAGTGCGGAGAAAAGGGAGAAGAACACCTTCGAGGGAAACAGGGATGCCTTCCTAGGCACTCTGGATGCGGATGTTTGGCGAAGATTCTTGAGCAATTTTAATCGAGAAGTGGACGACGACACCACATTGGACGATTTTAAGGAGGAGCTGTGGGAACGGTGGTGAAGTTCGGAGAACCTATCCTGATGGGGACAGGCCTGGAGGAGAAAACTAGAGGAGAGCTGCTGAGCAAGATGGTCGAGTTGAGGAAGGCACCACGAAAGACCAGAGAAGACAAATGTAAAGACAGCTCTACTCCGAAACAAAAAACTGACGATAAAATAATTGAACATGTAAGGGAGGATAAGATCGGAACTAGTAATATAATTAAAAGTACTAATATCCTTAAGGCTCGAGCAGGGGGAGGCAAGAGTTGGAAGGGTTGGACGGAGACAAGGAAGTCGAATCAGTGATGATAACGACAACGCCCCCGAGTAAAGACGTGAGGTATCGCAAGAGGAAGATAGACGTGGAGGGATTGGGCAGTCCTTCAGCGGATGCGGTCTCGGGGGAAAACTTGAGAGAGACGGCCCCCATGGTTCGGGCACGATGGAAGACAGCAGCCTACAAGAGTAGCTACGAGCCGAGGAAACTGCTCGACGTAGAAAAGGAGATGGAGATCCCCACCAGCTCAACAACGGAAGAAGACTTCAAGCCTCAGAGGATAAAAATGAAGCGAGGTTCGACGAGCGGGCAGACCTGGGAAGTGGACGTCGGCAAAGAATGGGTCTCAAATGAACACCAGGCTACCGGGAAGCAAGTGACTAGCGATCCTCTTGAGAAAAATAAAACGAGGAACACCGCCCGACCGTGGTGGGTGGCCCTGGAAACATTACAGGAATTGGAAGACTGCCTGAGAAAGCTCGACAGTGGAGTGTCACGCAAACGACGCAACTGGGCTACCCAGCAGAAGGCTGGTATCAATAAATTGGAATTGGGGAGCCAACTGAAGAGAACTTGGCAGAACTTGTTAAAGGATCATTTTGAAGAAGCGATGAGAACATCCTCATCGGCATCACCGTTGATGGCGAATCCCTTTATTAGGACCGCAGGACAACTGATGTTCGCGTGGAGCCTGTTGGGAATAGAGTTAGAGACTCTAAATTCGTACGATAAGTTGGAATTGGGAGGCAAGAATCTAGAGGTGTATCGAGTAATGGTGCAGCACGTTGCTAGGGATAACTCAGGCTTGAGTCTGGCAAGGAGGAAGGATGCTACCTGTTTCTTGAGATGGACAATGTCGATGATGACTGACAGTACCATCCTAGCATGTCACCAGAGAGCAATTGGAAGCAAGACGCTGGAAAGGAGAGTCTCCACAGTCATCTTGAATGTGTACCAGAGTACTGGGATAGAAAAGGAAGATGGTTCTAGGCAATCTCTAGAGAGCCACAGGAAGTTAGATGAGATACGGAGATTCTACAACAAGAAGTTCGAGGAGAAGCACGACGTTCACCGTAACTTGGCTATTTCAGGAGAGTACTTGAAACCCAACAAGAAGGGAGAGTATCAGTATGTGTCTGGAGTGATGGGGATGGCATACAACCCTTTCTTAGACTTAGAAGCTGGAGGTGCCCATAGAAACTATGAGGTGGCGGAGCTGCTGAAGTTCTGGACAGAGAGGATAATGGAGATAGACCCTGTGGAAAGAGAGAGACCTAGTCTAGGTTTGATTCTCGAGAGAACACCGGAAGTAATAAGTGTGCCTCGCTCAAGTAAAAGAGTAGAACTAAAAATGGGTAACGGGAACGGCATGTTGACCACGAATCTGGGAGTGGTGTGGAAATTGCTCAGGCCCTCCTGGTGTCCACATCCCCATGCGAGCCTGATCGAGGAAGTCACTGAGCGAGTGAGATTGGCGCCGACAGAGGATGAAGATTTAGCGACCTTGAGTATAGTACATAGACTGATCCTGCCTCATATGAAGGAGTCAAGTGAGATGACGAGTGGAACAGGGTCGGTAAAGAAGATGGAGCCGGGCAGTTGTCTTGACACGACGTGTGGGAATGGCGAGCACACCTGTGATGGACGATCGTGCGTCAGGATACAGTCTTTCCAGAAATAAGACTTAGTCACCTGATTTGAAGATATCACCGAAAGGGAGAAAAGTGAGATACAGATAGTGGCTGAGTGTTACGCGAGTACCACTGTGAACCTAGCAACAGCTCTGGGATTCTTCTCAGGAATGTGTAGTCTCCAGTCACTGGAGAGGCTAGAGTCAGAACACCACTTCGTGACCGCTTTGAGCGTGGAGTCATGGCCCGGAGTGTTGCAAGTGACCCAGAAACACATCAAGAGTTGGAAGGTTGGACTCGAAGCGGAGATGGGATTTCCCATGAGCGAAGCCTATGGACTGCCTGTAAATGCGAAGTCCCTAGTGGGGTCAGTGATGGCCAACTTATGTGGCAGCCACTATCCATTACACATGGCGATGGTAGAAGTGTTCAGCCAGAGATTATTGGTAGACAAAGCCTTCTCAGTGCCCAAATGTGTACGACTAGCTCGGATGTCACATCATTCACACAAGCTGTTGAGGAAGGTCCGAGGAACAGTGCCTAAAGAACAAAGGGATGACTTGAGTGAAATCTGGGGTGAAGAACTTCTAGGCTTGGAGAGCGAAAATACAAGTGACCTCGAGAGACAAAACGTGATAGGGAACCCATGGTAGGTGCCCCAAACTTGGGAGAAGTCGACGTGATACACGAGAAGATGATGGAACTTGAGCCTCTCCTGGAAGCCTCGGGAGAACGCAATCTTAGGAGCACCGACCTCACACACGGGGATTGTCCATGTCACTGTCTGGCGCAGACAGTGTGGTACCCAGACCAAGCCAATCTCTGCCTGATCTGGGATGTAGAAGAAATCAGGTCGTTGGGATTACCCGAGCATCAACAAAAAGTTACCATCTTGGTGGTGAGCACAATGCTGGCTCTACGATGGATGGAAGAAAACATAGCAAAGTATCGAGAATCGAAGACGCCAACAGCAGAGTCGATTCACGCGATAGATCACAGCAGGAGACTTGAGTTGTTCGAGACAGCATGCAAGGTGTTCGCCATACCAATGGAAGTCAGACACGTGTGGAGCCGTTTGAGATTCTTTCCTTGGTTTCGCGCGACGTTAACATCCTGGTTATATGTAGCGACGAAGGATCACATGAGGAAACATCAAAAGGAATATCGACAATTCCAGGCCGAGATAGGACCAGATGCCTTCAAGAGACCTCTGCTGAGCCATCGAAATGCGATCATGACGGGGTGGAAAAGAGTAGGTAGAGTATCCAGAGACAACACTAGAGCGAGGGAGTCAATACTGGAGGAGGACCTGGCGAAGAATGTAAGCCTGAGTCTTCACAATTCCTTCTGTTTGAACCGGGAGTCGAAGGTGAAGAGCTTACCGAATCAAGCGAAGAGATTGCAAGAGCAAAGGGAGTGGATGCGATCCTATGAACAGCTGAAGGCTTGGGAGGAGATTGTGATCAGCTCCGATGACGAAGAAGCACTATTGGAACAGATCACAGTGTCAAAAGTATCTGGATCGGGTACATCGAGGGCGAAGAACACAAGGTGAGCCAGTGGCTCAAAAGGAAAATTCTAGAGTCTTGAGTCTTGAGAGGGAGGGGGCTCGAGGGTGAACTCGGATGAAATCTGGGTTCACGAAAAAGAAATTTTAACAAATAAGATATTGTTATTAATATGCTAGATCTATTATATAAATCAAAATGCTGCATGACAATTTCCTGATTGAATAGGACAAAAGAAATTTTAAATCACCAGCTTAAAAAGCGGGAATTCATAGGTGCAGGTGTGTGCGGATTTTGATTGCTGTTTAGCGATAGTGTGAAAATTTTATATGGTCGTGAATTTTGGAAGGTAGATAAACTTAAGTCTGCTGCAAACTTCTGTAAATGACCACTGGCACTGTATCTTGAGTGACACTCGGGCTTCTGGGGATTCACTGACAAAGACAGCACGCGATGAGGACATCGATCTTGAGTCCGGGGAGTATGTGCCAGTCGGTCATGTCTGGAAGTTTGACCTTGAGAGACACGAAAATACGTAATTTTGGAGTGAAGTTTTAATTTTCGAAATTTCGAATGGAGCCTGTCATGCTCAGTTTTCTCGTACCAACTGAAAACAAAAAGTGAAAAATCAGAACATCCGAGTTTACAATTGCGGGAAAATACTCAAGAAAAACAGCAGGAAATTGCTATTCGCAATTTCCAGATATAAAATAGGACACGAGTAGAGCTGTCTTATCCCGAAATAGGAGGAGAGATAATAAAAAGAAGAGAGAACAACTATTCGGAACAAACTTGAGTGAACCTTCAATTGAAAGGTGGACAGCTTGAGTGTCCCAATGGTTCACACAAAAACTCCAATTCTAGAGCCAGAATTTAATTCTGTTACCAAAACTGACCAGTATTAAACTTATCTAGTTATATTATCTAATTCTTGAGTTGCTTACCAATTTAATTACTCCTTGTACTCGAGTGCATCAACATGTGAGTCCCTAATTTAATTTTCTCGAGTGTGTTTTATGATTGTTATGTTGAGATAAGGCGAGTTTTAGGTTGATCCATCTGAAATGGATCAAAGTTCCACTGTCCAATTAAAAGTAACTTAACGGATTGTTCCGACCCTGTTTTTAACGGCGTTTATGTATTTTGGGTATTTTGAGACCTAAGTATGGGAACGTTCTTATTTTCTAGAGTGGTGGATATTTTGGTAGTAGCCTTTAAGCTGCAACGGGTTCTAGTCTCATGTCGCAAGCGAACCGAATTGGCTCCGACCGTTCTTGAGGTAGAAAAACACAAGAGATAGTGTCCCTGACTCTTGAGCCAATGGTTATAGGGCCTATTTTTCTTAAGCCTCATATGTGACTGAAGTAGGCGACTATTACA
>NC_087069.1:42484687-42550327 GCF_963678635.1 Symsagittifera roscoffensis | reverse complement strand
GACTATAAGAAAAGAACAGATTGTTCCGATTGATTGTACTTTCTATCAATGTAGGACGGCCAAAAAATTATGCAGTAATGTAATTTATTAATACAATTTGTTGAAGGTTAATTTCAAGCTTCATTAGAAAATTGGAACTATTTCTTCTAATTAGAAACAAGAATGACACTTTTATTCCACTTTTTTAAAATTTTTTTTACAAAACATAAAAACTTCAAACAAAAAAAAACTGTTCTTTAAAAATTAAAAGAGAAAAATATAAGTCTAAATATTCCAATTTTGTCTCTTGATTATATTTAATTTGTATCAGGTTATATTTTTCAAAAAATGATATTTTTTTTGCTTATATTACATTTGTCTTTTGATAATAATTTAGTTGTAATAACAATCCTAATAAATTGTGTTCAGGTAGAAAATAATCAAAACTTGTATCAGGTTGTATTTATTTACATTTTACAATTTTTAAAAACTTTCTATTTTTTTTCTCATAAAGCTTTCTGTTTTTACCTTTTGGTAACATGTTTTTTAGACATGAAACTTTTAATCTAAAAAAATCGCTCAAAAACCGCGCAAGATTTGAGCGGTTTTTGAGCGGATTTTTTAGATAAACCGTTCAAAAAACAATTTGAAGCAAGATTTTGAGCGCAATCGTCTAAAAAAACGCTCAAACCGCTCAAATCTGGCCTCAAATTAGGTGAAAAGTCTCGACTCGGGCCTTTCTGCGTGTGTGTTTAGCAACTTCATCAGTGGGGACACTGGGGTGAAGAGTGTGAATGACATCAATGTGCCCTACGGGAGGATGGTGATCAACATCGTCAAACTACTCATCCCCATCCTCTGTGGAATGCTACTCAGGTCAGTCCCATCTCTTCAATTATAAAAGCCCATCCCCCCACTTTGAAAAAGGGAATTTGCCATAATTAGTTTGACACAGGCTTATCTAAAAAAAACTTAGTTTTTTGTTTACGGGTTGAAGCTTGAACTTTGAAAAAATTATATGGCGAGAAAATCGTGCCCTGCATTTGTGAAACATTTAAAGCAACCTTATCATATCACGAAAATTAATTAATAATTTTGACCTCACGAAAATTCATTGTGATATGGTTTTTTTATGCGAAACTATTGTGTCTGCACTGCGTAATGAATAAAAGTTTACTGTTGTTTATTCAATTTCTTCCGAAAAAACGTTTGTTAAAGCGTAGAAGTGAGTTTAAGACTAAGAAAAAGTTTTCTTTCAATTTTTCCATCCAACTTTTTAAAATAATATTTGGCATGATGTAGTGAGGAGAGAAAAACAATTGTAGTTTCAGCCATTCGAAGAATATCTTTGAAAAACTATCAGGCCTATCTAATCCTAGTCTGTTTGTACTATTTACGCACAATTCAGACTTTTGTTTTGCAATTCAGAGTCTTTTGTTCTGCATATCATACATTTTCAATAGAATAAAGTTGTATGCTAGAAACTTCTATGAAAAAAACTCATCACTTTATACGAATTTCGTAGTCTCGAAAATCAGTTTTAAATTTATTAATTGGATTTTGACATCGTTTAATTACATAAAAATTATTTAAATAATTTTTTTTTAGTTTAGTAAGCAAAAGTTGTTTTCGAAAAAAAAACATTACTCCTGCAAAAAACCTAGCCCAGCAGAAGACAAAACCCTGCATTTGCAGATGGCAAAATTTTTTGAATGCTGACAGAATTATTACCATTATTTTAGATATATGATGACTAATAAGTTCGTATAATTCCGAATTTCTAAGAAAGGGTCACAATAATTTTGCTCGGTCTTGTTTTTTGTCTTCTGACAAATTTCGACTTTTTAATTAGGAGTTTTTGATAGTTTTTTCTAATTACATCGATAACTTTCGTGCTTTTATAGCATAAGCTGCTATCTATACGGCTGATTTCAATTAAAATTGAGGCAAAAAATTTGGTCTAGAAGCAACTTTCGCAGATGTGATTTATATATAGAGAGAGAGAGAGAAAGAGAAAGAGAGAGAGAGAGAGAGAGAGAGAGCGACAAAAAGTATTTCTTAATAGGCAAAAACCAAGAAGCTCTTAAAAAGCAAGATTAAAATGAGTCATGAAAAACAAAATTTTAGCTATCTGACCTGGAGCTTAGGAGTCTCACGTCCTTGCATCTGCACCAAAACTATTGTTTCAAAAAATTGTCTCTCTTGTTACCATTAGTGAGGGTACAGTTGCTTGTAAATTGCCAACGCTATATAGGAAAAAAGCTATCAAATGAAAACTACAACTACCTCATTGTTCCGGATTTGCATCTCCGGCCTGTACATTAGGATTCTCACGTCATTGACTCTGCGCCACAGTCACCAGCAAGTAAACCGACCCTCGCCATCAATAAAGCAGCAGCAGATTCTTTTAAATTGCCAATGGTTGGAATTTTTACAAAGCTGCTACCAAATGAGCTTTTCTACTTGGGATTAAGCTTCGGAAAATTTTCCTCTGTAGTGTTTTAGTACGCTCTTCTTGTGTAAAAACAGTTTTTTAGGTTACCGTGTTTAAAAAACTTTTTAAAAACCAAAATTGGAAAATAGGTCAAACTTTTATTGGCTTTTATAACTGTCTACACTTTGGCTTTTTTCGATCGTTTATTTCCGTAACAGGCAATTTTTGCTCATAGTATGTATAAACTGTTATTTCAGGTAAAATTCTGTAAAGCAAATCAATATAAACTTTATCATTGGTTGCTTATGAAAATTCAGTTCAAGGAGAACGTTCATCTGTTGAATAAAACCAAACAAAATTTTATCCATTTATCTAAAACATTCATGAATTGCTCAATTATGAAAAAAACTTTCATGTAACGTTTTAAAATTTATGTTTTGGGTTAAGACTCCGTGGGCGTACAATATGGCAAACTTTCAAAAAACAGCCTGTTGCTGTTTAGTGCGTAAAATGTTTCGACCATGATAATAATTTCGAAACAACAAAACAAAAAATCTAGAAAAAATACCATGAGCGGTATCTCGAATTCACAATGCCTATCAGGAGCAAAAAAAAACTTAAAAAAATGTCAATAAACACAAGGAAAAGGAAAAAATACCGGCTTGTTTTTTGAAAAAACTTCGACTCTTTGACTCGACTTGCAAAACTGTATATGGCCTTAAGACTCTTTTCCCTAAAAAAAAATGACTCGACCTAGATGAGTGCTTTCCAATTCCCAAAAAGCACAAGTTTATCAGAAACCAGAAAATTGTTTAATTTCTTGGCGACTAGAGTTTGAAGCAGGGCTTTGACGACATCTTTTTTGTTTTAGTTTGTTCAAGTAAGTGAAAAGCAACATGTAAAATAGTTTATTTCAAAATCAGATCAACTGTTTGAGATTCCAGTTTTAGATAAAATGATAATCTAGAATGGGTTTGCAGGTTCAAATGTTATTAAACATAATTATAAACATGTACCTTGTCTGTTTGGCAGCTTTTTTGATTACACCTTTCTGGCCAAGTGTCTCTATTAAATTGAATACGATGTTTCTCTCATCTGATATGCGGATTGATTCAATTTCAGCCAGTCAGATTCGAGCATTTTTTTTGGTTTTTTTTTTATTTTGGTTAAAAAAGACCCTTGAAACATTTCAAGCTTAGTGTCTTTTCTGTTATACGGCCCAAAACTGATCTTCTTGATATTCTCAAACTTGGATCATAATGCTCGAATCTCATTGGCTAAAACTAATTACAGTAAATTGAAATCTGGATTTTTTTACTAAAAACAGGAGCTCGAACAATAATTTGATAGTTTCAGGCTGTAAAACAGAAAAATAACACAATTTCAACTTCAGGTACTTCTTCCCCTCGACTGAACGGGAGTGGTTCCGGAAGTTCCGCTGGATTGCGGTCTCGTCTCTTTTAGTCTCCTCCATTCATCACATCTACACCACCAGATTCGTCATGCAACTCATCACCAAACAGGCAATTTCATAAGTTCTTTTATAATAAGTTATTTGATGATAAGTGAATTTATATTAAGTTATTTTATAATAAATCATTTTATAATAAGTTATTTTATTGAACTATTTAAATATTATTCGGAGGCTGGTTTAAAGAAGACGACGCCAACCTCCGCCCACCACAATAGATTTGGCCTATTCTCCACCCAAAGCGTTCCCCTTTGGCACAATTTTACAACATCCATTTTCAGACAGCCGCATAAATCAAACTTAGATAAAATTGAAATTCTCGATAAAAAATTCAGAAGGTACAAAATATTACAGGAATTTTAATGGATTTGAAAATAGAGCGTTAAGTACTTTTTACTGAAAAGTGTTCCGAATAGATTAAGCACAATAAGTGACCGACACAAAAAACTACCCAAAAAATTCTAATTATCGTATGCAAATTGCAGTGATGGTCTGTGGTGACGAATTAGGGGGCCTCTTTGCAGTGCTGCGCCGCAGAAAATTTTGGAAAAAAAAACAGGCCAAAAAAGATGTTAGAGCGTCAAAGTTAAAACATAATGGGACCAAAAACGCCTTTAGAAACGCCTTGTCGTATAATAGTACTAAATAAGTAACCTTTTGCGTGGCCAGGAAGTCGAATCCCTATGGGACCCCCCTAAATTCGCTACAAATAATACTAATTTTTAATTTTAAACTAGCCGAAAATAAAGTTTTTGATTATTTCTAAAAATTGATTTCCATAAGCTTCAACCTTTCGTTTAGATCATCGCAGTGGCGTCTCTCCTACCCCTGACTGGGTTCCTCACAGGAGCTGCACTAACTCTCCTCTCCCGACAGAGATCCACTGCAATCAGGACTGTCCTGCTAGGCACTGGACTACAAGACACATTCTTAGTAGTACTCATTGTCAAGGTCACATCTTTTTTCACACAAATTTGTACAAAAAGTACCCAATGGTTTAAAAAGTAATTATGAGAGAGCAAAGTCTGATTAAGTGATATTTTTCCAGAAAAAAAATGCGAAGAAACTGGGATTCTTTATAGTTCTCGAATTCGAGAAAAGAATTTGAAGAATTACTTTGTTAGGAGACAGCCAGCTTTCGGGAAATTGAATAAGATCAATAAGGGATCTTAAATGTTGTCTTTTGGTTTTTTAAAATATTCTTGGACAACCCTAAAAAGGATGAAAAAGTTGTCCGATCTTTTTCCAAAGCCCGCCCTTCTCCGAGAACACCCAAGATCTTCTTCTGCGTAAAGAGCCGGAAAACATGCCAAAATCTTGTTTTAATACCCTTTGAAGCCTCGTTACAAGGCCGCACAGTTGATTATACTTCATTCATTTGTATCAATTATTTAAAAAAGCCTCACTAGACGAAAGTCACCAAATCGAAAAAACTAAGCAGAAAAATTTCGTCAAATTATTTTTCTCAATCATTGTCAAATAATTGGTCTCGAACGGTTGTCTCGAATGAAAATAAATTTGAGAAACAACATGCCAAACAAGGAGCCGCCAGCACTAAATTCCCGGGTTGACGTCCATAGAAGAAAAATGCTTATCATACAGTTT
Organism: Symsagittifera roscoffensis; assembly: GCF_963678635.1. Lineage (NCBI taxonomy): Eukaryota > Metazoa > Xenacoelomorpha > Acoela > Convolutidae > Symsagittifera > Symsagittifera roscoffensis. Next base: position 42,544,838 of record NC_087069.1, on the reverse strand, counting down.
CATATATGAAGTCTATGGAAAAAATGCTTATCATACAATTTTCATGTATGAAAATTATAAAATAGTCATTTCGTCATAGAAAAAATAAAATTTTCAAAAATCACCAAAAAATGTGTCTGGGTAACTTTAAATAGATTTACACAAGTATATCTATGATAGAGGGCATATTGACAATCAAATACATAATTTTAACTTCGGTCAGAAAAATTCTTATCATGAAGTTTTCATATATGAAGATTGTATGATATGCATTTTTTTCATAAACAAAAATAAAAATTTGTGGTAAAAAAATATTAATTCCATTTTTTGGCTGCAAATTTGCATTTGTGCTAAAATATAAATTATACGAAAAACAAATTTGCATGCAAAATTTGACATTTTTGTGTTTATAACATAGTCCAGGATGAGTTTCTCACCCAAAAAACCCAAAAATTCCATGAAAATGTTTTTTTTTTGTTAACACCATTATTATCTTTTGTTTCATTTGCTAAGATAAAAATAAATTAGTAAAAAAAACCTTTGTAAAAGAAGGCCTTTTTCCTCAACCATCATAATTTTCAAGCTAAAAATTATCTAGCCATATTCAAAAACTTACTTTTTTGGTATATATTACTATGTGAAAATGTTAAAATTAACTTTAATGGCTAAAACCACCAAATGCAGTTTATCTGCGTGGTAACTGCCAGTTACACTCTGGGTTTTCTCATGACAAAACATCCTTGGTTAGTATTTCGGTTGGAAAAAATGATTATCATACAATTCATGGTATGGAAAAAATGCTTATCATACAATTTCATATATGAAAAAAATGCTTATTTTGCAATTTTCATACATACACTTTTACTCTATGAAATTGTATGAAAGAGTATGATAAGCATTTTTTTTATATATAAAAATTGTATGATAAGCATTTTTTGTCAACCCGGGTTGGCTTTGAAAAAAAACTACGAACAGGTTACAAAAATTTGGTAAACTACCCAGCCACGAGCTCACTCTTCACGCATATTACTAGTTAATTTATAAATTTCAGCCGCTAGACTTCAAAAGGTAACACTTTGGTCGACCTGATTCATGAAAAATTTTGCTGAATTGATTTTTGTAGAGACGGTGAAAAAACACGTGTTATCTAATTTTTACGCTGGCCAATCGTTATAGGATTAGATTGTATTTTTCGTTTTTACTTTTTCAATTTATTGGAAGAAACACATCTCACAATCAAACTCGCCAATCCGATTATTCTACAAATTTATTAAAACTGAAGGATCTATTTTAAGAGAAGGACTAAAATTAGTCAGGGAATAAGGAGTTTCACGAACTTTATCGGACCAAAAATAGACAACGCGACAATCAGACTGTCTATTAAACACCTTTTTGCGCTAAATACTATAATAGTTAGCCCACACAATCATAATCAACGTGGTTCATTTTATTCCCCCGTCCTATAAGGACAGGTCGAAAATTGTCCCACTAAATTGTCCCACTAAATTGTCCCAAAAAGGTAGAAAAATGAACGCCGTACCAAACAATTACAGGTAATTTAGATTACCTTGCGTCAAATTTCACTTCAAATTCATTTCAAAATAGAGATTGCAGTGACGTATTTAAAGAAAAATTAAAGCTATTTATATATTTCAGGACCTGAAGAAACCTCCACTGGCAGATTTGGATTGTGCAATACCCCACATATGTGCTACATTCGCTCTAATATACGCATTTATAGTATACATAGGGCATCATTTAGCCATGGGTAAGCTCAGTAGAAGATTTAGAGTGGGGGGGGGGGGGTTGAGTAACTGTAAGCTAAAAATTTATTACAAAGAGTTGTCCATGAAATGCTAAAATGGAATAAAATTTAATTAATATCAGAAAAGATTTTTTTTATCATGCTGGACAAAACCAATTTTTAGTTTTCTGGTAATTTTGTCTTCAATTAAGATTCATCCTTTTTTGAGAACGCTTCATTTCACCATTCAGGTGTCCCGCTTGTTGAGTAGTACTGCTCTTACTAAACCCTCCGGTCAATATTAAATGATTCAACATTTTGTATTGTGCGGTAAATTAATTCAAACTTCAAACATTAAAACATAACCTAGCATCTAGCAATTAACCTATAACTGTTGGAATTATTTTACAAACGCCTTTTTTAGAAATGAAATTTTTTAGACAAGTTAAAAAGTAAAAGATATAAAATTATCAATTTTCCATTCTTTCAGAGTTTTCACCATCATATTCAAGCTTGGTCCACTTGGAAGAAACTCAGATACTGGAAGAAGAAAAAAGAGCCGAACTCGTTACTCTGCAAGGACGAAGTGTGAACGAACATGACGAGGCAAATCTCAACCCAGAGTTAAGGACACGTAACCGACAGTTCCGAGACGCTTCTCAAAACACCTCCCGGATGATGTTAAACGAAATCCAAAATGCACCCGAAGGATATAACACAATATCAAATTCGATTTATTCAATCAACCGAGAAGTTCCATTGTTACATAACAATGACTGTAATAATGAAGTACGAAGTGGTTCCTCAACTTCTTGTTCACATCAGATGGAAAATTCCTTTTTATCAAGACCCAGATCAATGTTTATCAACAGTTACCAGAACAATGACGAAATCCAAATCGAACCTTCCATAAATGGAAAAAACTTTGATATGAATCACTTGCCAGCCAATGATTACAAAACAGGAATTGTGATCCGTACCCATAATGGTCCAACAATAAACGGATCTCCAAGAAAACATGAGCTTACATCAAATGGAAATTATAATTTTTTGCCCGATGACACCCCCTCTAATCGGCAAAAAATCAGCACTCTATCAGCGCCTGGAGGTACATGTGAGAGCGGGAATTATTCGAAAAACGAGACGACTGTCCATTGCAAAAGTTATAGAGCCGAATTTCATGTGTGAAGCTTTTTACAGTTTTAAGTAGATTTTTTAGGTTGTTAGTTTTTTGAGCGCTGGTTGAAATTATTTATGGCGAGTGTCCATGATGCAAATCTCAAATATTAGCAAAAACATGATTGTTTTCAAAAGAAACCAAAGCCGAAAAACAGTAGAAGTGTTAATAAACTGAACGAAGCTGTTTAAACCAATTTTTTTTTCTGATGACTGATTTTTTCCTTCAGTTTTTCTGATTTCAATTTCCGCGAAAAATAAACCCTTTATACGATTGCCCCCCTTATAAACAAACTTAACAATTTGAGCAAAATAGAAGAAAACTAAGCTTTTCATTCAACTGATTCAGGGGGGCGGGGGGCCCTTAGGGACTCCACCCCCTGCCGACCCAAAGGGTCCCCACTTTGTATTATTTTGAGATATCCATCTTTGACTGACGGACCCCAATTTTTTTTATAAAGGCGCCAATTTATACTAATTTTGAGGGGAGAGCGCGCGCCGAAAAAACGCGATAATTTGGTCAAAACTTGGGTCAAAATGTTGGCTGTGGCACAGAAAATTTGGCCAAAACAGGGTCTTTTTAGTGCCTTCGGAGAGCTCGGAAAATCAATTTGGATAACCCAAGATACAGGGTCGACAAATTTCTAAAAATTTTTGAAAATCCCGTCCTCGAGAAACCCTAGATATATTTTTTTCATAAGGCGTAAGCGCTAACTCTTTGCTTCCTCGAAATCTGGCGAAACTTCAAATTTCAAACGAGTTTTTCTTGACACAGGAAAATACTTCAAAAATTGCTTATGATTGTTAATGTTACAAAAAAAAATTTCATTATTTGCAATGATTCTTCGTGGTAATAAATTTTAGATGAAAAGCTTTAGGGTGTCATTTTAGATGCTTGCATGCAAATATAGTTAATACCAGGCGTTTGCCATCTTAGGATCATTCAGTTAAAAAAACCTGTTTTTTCACTAAAAAATGAAGTAGCAATTTTGCAAGATCCACATCATAAAACATAGCCAACAGTTGAAAACTGACTTAACTTCTTTCTTTGAAAAAACAACTTTCAATTTTTTCTTTGAAAAAAATAGATGCCCTTAAAGCTCAGACTTTCTAGAACAACGAAAAATTGACAATTTTTAAATAAAATTAAGCCAGTTTGGATTAATAGCCAAAGTTTTTATTTTGCTGGGAACTCTGATAATTAAATTCCACTTTTGAAAATAGAAGTTGATCGCGTTTTTCGTGACCTGTACAAGATTTTTGATGGTGCAGTTTGCCTTCCTTTGAAGAAAGGAAACACCTTGAAGTCACAAGGTCTGAACCGCAAAAAGATATATTAGAGCCTGAAAAAAAACCACGTCCAATGAAATTCTGAACTACTTTCGACTATTAAACAACTGTTAGAAAAGTTTGAATTTTTAATAGACATTTTATTTGAGATAAAGTTATTTGTTGCCCCGGGTTTCGATAAATCTGAAAAAAATAGTAAGTTTTAAATGTTTTGTTATAAAAACATGTTGGTTGAAAAATCCAATTTCAAAGATGATAAGAACAAAATGAACAATTCAGATTACATAATTAGGCGACATATTAACATATCTGATGTATTCAAATGCAAACAAAAACAGTGTCAAAACTCAGTTTTGTACAATCAATCATAATGTTTCATTTATAATTTACAGCAAACATTGGAATCTATTTTCGAGCATGGTATTTAAGAAAAACTTATCAAAAACTTGAGATCAGATTTCGGAAGTTTTAGTAAATACCATGAAAAAATGTGAAAAAGTGAGTCAGGCAAAATTGAACAACAGGATTCACATCGAAAGCCAGTTCTTTTAACAATAAGCTTTTCCTTTCAATACAGTTAAGCAAGTGTACAAAAAAGTGTTTCGCAGCTCTTTCTGCTTTTGATTATTTTTTATTTTCTTCTGCGTTAGTAAAATCCAATAATAACCTGTTCCTATTGCTCTGAAATATTAACTGTGCCTGTTTTTACAGTTTATATTCCACTTGAGTACTTTAATTTCTGATTGGACTATAATGACTTGTCTACTGCTTTCCATTTTATTGCATGGCTTTTCCGATGATCGTGGAGACGTCTATTCCGTAATTATCCTTGACATACTTCCAGGAACTAGCTGACAGGTAGAGAAAATACATTCGTTCCATCTCAACCTAAAACATAATCGAAGTCAGCATTACCCTTTAGAGATTCGCCTGAAAAGAACCATTTTTTACAGGGGTGGATCTAGGATTTTCTTGAGGGGGGGCGGATTTCAAAAAATTATCGAAAATTTGTTCAAAAACTCGAACATAGCCAACAGACAGGTGGAATTATTTTGAAAAAAAATCTTCATTTTCAAATTTCAGGGAAAAAATAGATAGCCTTAAACCTCTTTGAATTTCTGGAACAATTTATGATTGACACTTTTTTGATAAAACTAACCCGATTTGAGGAAACTGGATCAATAGGTAAAATTTTTATTTCAGTGGGAAATATGAAAACTAATTTCCATTTTCAAAAACAGAAGCCGATCATGTTTTTCGGAGCCATTACATTTTTGCTGTTCGATAGGGGAGTATGTTTGAAGAAAGGAAATACACTGAATTTAAGAAGTCACAAGTCAATTCGCGAAAAAGTAAATTTGAGCATGAAAAAAAAAACGGAAAAAAATCATCACGACCTATATAAGAGTCTGAACTGCGTTCATCGACTCTTGATAGAGTCAAAAAACAGCAGATGATTTGATTTGTTAAATATATTTGATCTGCAAGTAAGTTTGTCAAATGTCTTGTTATTTTACATCAAAAAATCATCAATCAGTGAAACGAAGTGTCCGGATTTTTTCACATTATATTCATCCGTGCTCGCTGATTGATAGTGAGACAACATAACCATTTTTTAAAAAAAAACTAGCCAAACACCTGACTATGAAGGGCCAATAGCGAACGCCGCAGCTACCAGCTAAATACCTGAAACTAAGACCCTTGCCAGACTGATTTATAGTTTCAACTCGTACCTCAAATCTAGCGTTGTCAACGGACTTTTCAAAGGCCTTGGCAGCAGCCGAGTAATCTCCTCTCTTGATCTCAATGTTGCCCATCATCTCATAGGCGAAGTCACTTCTGGGGTCTTTCTCTATCGACTGCTTGATGAGATCGATGGCTGCGTTGTAGTCGCCTTTCAGTTGCAGCAGTAACATGCTGAACAAAAAAAATCAAATGAAAAAGGCACTTGTACTTCGAACATAACTCGATCAGTGTCAGGTGAATATCGCTCACCTATTTAGTCAAACAACCAAATTAAAGATCCTTCCTTGAACATAAGTGGTGAACTATTCAGTAAGTCAACATGTAAAACGCTAAAATCTGATTGTCCAAAAACTCAATCCGAAATTCAATTTTCAATTAAATAATATATTGTACAAGTCGTGCATTTTCATATTTACTTTAAATCGTGCTTTTAATTACTCTTGAAACAATTAAACTTGAAAAAGTAAAAAAAAAAATATTCTTTATTTACCCCTTATGGACATAGTTGGCGGCGTTCTCTGGACACAATGCAATGGCCTTGTCGAACATGGCTAGTGACTCTGTAGGCTGACCTGCATCTGCTAAGGCCTGAGCATACATTGCGTGACCATCTGACGATTTGGGAAACTTCTTCAAAATATCTAAAGAATTCAAGTTTACATCATATTTATTGGGCTTAGCACGTTAGCTTCGCAGTTAAGTGGAATTGATGCTATCAGACAACGGTGAGTCAAAATCACCTGCGATACAATGACAGCGTAGCATGACAAGCTGTGAAATACAGAAAGATGGAAATAACTAAATCAAAAAAAAAAACTAAATCAAAAACAAAAATTGGAAATACGAAAGTTCAATTCCAGAAAAACAGACGAGAAATACAACCACTAGCATTGAACGAGCTTTTAGTATTTTCCGAGCGTTTAATAAGCCAACTACACGCGGTTAGACATCAATTAACTTGAAAATAAAAACTTTGGAAAACGAAAAACTGAATCTCAGAAAAACAGACGAGAAACCCAACCACTAAGATTTCACAATTTTTTTCCGAGCGTTCACTGAGCTGAAAACACATGGTTAGACGCCAATTTCTTCAAAAACAAAAAAAAATGCCAAAGGAAACTGTTGCCATACGAAAAATTTTGAGCGATTAAAAAGTTTGAACTTTTAATTTTTATACTACCAACCTACCTGATTTCTTCCAAACAGGAAAAATCATTTTTTGCCCGTAAACCGATGCAAAACAGTTTCACTAAGCCAACAACACATGAGCTGCCAAACTATAGTCCGACTATTGCATTTGTACAGGAAAAATTCAATTTCAGACACTGTAAAAAAAAAACAAGGTCCAGCCGGGACTCGAAACCCAAACCATAGGGTACAAAGGCAATCGCATTACATCCAGGCCAAGTGAGAAGGGGTCTGCAAATTGCAAAGAATCGACAATAAGCAACATCACTTTCAATTACAAAATTGTAAGAAAAGTTGTTTACGGTAAAACCGTCTAGTTCCTGATGACAAGACTCTTGCTCTCGCAATTATTTAAAAAACATCGAATACATCTAGCAAGATACGAATTCGATCCACTGCCGTACACCTCGTATTATAACACAATCTAGCTGAAAGAAGAAATGAAAGGGTTCGGAACCTTTGAACTCCTCCAAAGCCCTGTTGGCTTTGATGAGATCCCTCTGGGTGGCTGCCACTTTGTAGTTTGCATAGCACAGCTGGATGGCAGGTTGATCAAAGGAGGGGTCTAGTTTGATGCACTTGTTAAACTCATCAATGCATCGCTCATTGTCCTCCATCAACAGGAACAGCTGGCAGCAAAAATAAAGATTCGATCGATTTCTATGAAGGTCAATGAATAGCGTACACATTCACTTCTTATTTCTGCTAACTTTGGTGACATTCAACACAAATGCGAAGCGAGAAAACGGCAGAAAGTAGCTTTAAAAAGCCATAAACAAGAAAAGGAAGAAAAGGTATTTGCCGGAATCGAACCTCTCACCTTGAAATTAAGAGTCTTACGTAAAAACATTAATACTAGCTACCAAAAAAGCACTAACAGTTGCTATTATATAGCCAATTTGGGAATAAAACATAAGGGATCTTGTTAACTATCCCCCCCCCCCCCCCCCCCTATTTCGATTTTCAGAAATTCAACTTTGCCGGCCACATTTCCAACAGCTTAAAACAACTTTCAGAAAATATTCATATTTTGAAATTTTTACGTAGGTATTATATAAATAGTGAGTAATACAAATACGAACGCGCGAAAATGAAAACCCAACAAATTGTTGACGTTTTTGAAATGCATATTTTGTACATAAAATGTTGTCAAAAATAAAACATGCATAGGGGGGGGGGGTAGTTAAAAAGATCCAACATAAGTACCACCAAATGAGAAATTTTATGTGCGACTTAAGTTGGAAAAAGTTTGGTTCAAAGTACTACACTACGCTCCGTATACCTATCATCATAGACGTAATTACAGGAAAATTTTGAGGTCTGTTGCTCGACGCCCCTAGCACGAAAAACTTTTTTATAAACGAGCCTACTATTTTAATTAATTTCCAAACAAATATCACCTGTCCCCTGTGATGATGGGCATCTACACTTTCATCAGCCACTTCCACACTCTGTTCGAAGTCGGCCATGGCTCTGAAGTTCTCCTGGTTCTGCATGTGTAGACTGCCTCTCTTGATCAGAGCATTCGACTTCTGGAGTGCAGAAGACTTCGGACTGTTCACTACCTTCTCGAGGTCTTCTAAGGCCAGTTTGGCAGCACCTGTAAAAATCAAAACTGAAAAGTTTATCGGGTTGCATTAAACTTGAATCCCGCGCTTAAAATTCATTTGCGACTTGACTTTATTTTCAAAAAAATACATGTCATAATTCGAATTTTTCAGTTACAGACATGGAATTTATCCTTTTAAATGGTACAACAAATAACGGGAAAAGAGCCGATGGGTTACTAGAAGACAGGTCTTGAATCTCAAACAATAATTGGCAGCAATTCAATCAAAAGCTTCAAGTCTCGTTCTAAATTCGCGTTTCGAAATCAAAACCATGGTTTTCGCGAGCTTTTAGTAATGAACAGTTGCAGTTTATAAGCAATAGCAGTTTATGAACATTTTTTTAAAGAAGCAAAGGCAAGAGATATTACGTTTTTTTTTTCAATTTGACAGAAATTTTCAAATCAAAACAATGACAGCTTACCTGACAATAATCGGAATGTTCCTCGGACTAGCAACGCATTAATATAAAAAGGCGACTCTTCCCCCACCCTGTCAATTTCATAACTACACGCACTCTCCACACCTTCGAAGTCATCTCCCTCTTCGAACAACTTCTTCGCTTTCAGGAAACCCTTTGAAGTGTCTGCGTCTTCTGAAGGTGTCTGTTCGTGATCGGCAATGATGTCAGATTTTATTCAAGAACTTATTATTTCAAAATATCATTAAAAGTTAGAAAATGTCATCTTAATTATTTTAAGCTGCCTGAACGTTTTAAAGAAATATGATAATTTCATGATGTTGCCAAACCTTTATTTAATCTCATTTACCAATTTATAAATTATTTTTAATTTTGCATTTTTCAAATTCGAAAAAGCCACTAAATTTTTTTATTAGTTAACAAACATCATTTAAAAATATTAAAGATGACTACATTATTCTTTTAGAACGCCTCAAAATTTGTAGCTGCTTTTAAAATCTGTATTAAGGAAAAGACATCACTGCTTTTTGCACTTACTTCGCAATCGAAAATATTAAAAGTGAAGCTGTCGAAATATCCATTCACAAAATGTTTAGAAGGACTCGGTCTCGATGTTTTTGATGCATACTTCTCTTTCGCTTTCTTCTCTGACAATTCTTTCGTAATAACTTCTGATAGCTGCATGTTAGCGATATCTTAGAATAGGTGGCCAATTAAAAAAGAATTGAATCTTTTGAAAACTTTTCTAGTAAGCTTCAAAAATAACGTAAAAGTAATGACAACAAGCGACGCGAATTTGAACTACTGATTAACTTTTTAGAAGAATTTTTAACTAAAACAATAAACACTCATTTTCATTTAAAAAATCTATACCTAATAAATTCATATTTTGATCTATACTATACCTACTACAGTCACGATAGAGTTTCCAAAACAGCCACCCATTCTAAAATATTTCCACCTGCATGTTTTCCGCGTTTGCTAAATCTTCTAATAAAGCAGCCGCTGTTATATCTTGGATTGCATATTCTAGTTCGCCTAACGACTTGTAGGCTTTTGCTCTCTTCGACAAGGCTTTGATGTATTTGGGACTGATTTTGAGGCAGTTGGAGCATTCACGAACAACGTCTTCCGGCTTCTCCTGCAACCCAAACGCTAACGAACTTACGAACACAGTAAAACAATGCTTAATTTGTTGAAGCATTCTCAAAAAAAATATACGACCTTTTAATTTCAAGAATCTTTTTGTGACACACTTTTTTTATTTCAAAACCCAACTCGAAAAAATGGATCTACAGCCGATTCATTTCGCTTAGAAATCTGTTAAAACGTAGCCAACAGTGAGTTGGAAAAAGGTCAATGACTTTAAGAGACCGAAAGAACAAGACTTTTTTTGGAGAACTACGAATTGTCGGGTTACATAGCAGTATTTAGACAACCGCGTATTCCTACTCGTCAGTAAGCAGACAAATACTGTATTAACCAATCGGAATCGAGAAAAGGAAGAAATTATTAAATTACAGACCTTCAACATTATATTTATGACTGACACTTAAAATAAAACTGGATTCGTAGCTAATTTTTTATTACGCGTTTATTAATCTACATTAAAATTACTTTTGAAATTAAAAAATTAAAATACTTTTAAAAATGAAAATCAATCAATATGTTTCGCCTTACTTGCTTTTAAGTTTATGGGAAGCGGTACCGTTTTATATTTTCCATGAAACAAAAAGTTAAAGAATGATAACCGGTTACAGTGCAAGTAGCAAAGAATGTTACGACCATAGTCTTGAAAAACACACAAAAAACAGTGTAGTTTTTTAAAACTAAAGTCGTTTTTTTTCCGTGGTATAGTTAAATAGGCAAAATGGACAACAGTTTTAGAAGAAAAACTACAAGGAAAACAAAAAACCATTAAAAACATCAATTTTTTTTTGAATTTTTTTTTATTCCCAACATGCTCCAAAAACAAATTTACTCGAGTAAAACTAAAATGAGCCGAAATCAAATGTTGTAAGCGGCTTAAATTTTAAAAAAATAATAAGCCTGATCGATCGCTTTATTCGAACGAATTGAGACTAAAAATCTAACCTGTTTAAATTTTAAACCTGTTTTTCTGGATACTGGGACAATTATTTCGAAATTTTATGTCGTTCGAATCACGACTGAAAGTATGATATATCACACAACTCAATCCGATAATTATTTGTGGTACTTAATTTTGCGTGGAAAAATTTTAAAAAACTATAACTAAAAAAACTAAAATGAAACTAAATTTCAACACGATCCCTTGAAATTAAGCAAAGACTAGAAACATATCAGGCAGCTTCAGATGCTAAAAAATTGCCAATGCTATGCAGCAAAAATGCCAACAAATATAAAATAAAATTAGTGCTAAATGGGGGCATTGAACCTCCGACCAGTAGATTGGGAATATCATGTCTTCCATCCGTGCGACGGTCGCTTGACGATCGGCAAAATCTAGCCACCAATAAAGCACAGAACACGCGAGATTAAATTTACATCCAACAGATCGTGAAATCTAAAGTTCCACCAAATGGCAACTTCTATTTACGACTTCATACTATTACACTACACCCGCTAGCTAGATTGTGTAATAGAAAACAGCAATTTCTACACAATCAGGTAAACCAAGTAGAACAAACATAACCAATTGCGTTTAAAACTGTGTAAAAACCACTTACCATTTTCTCATATGCGGCTGCCAGATTATGGTAAAAAGTCGCCCTTTCAGCACTTGCCAATTTCTCTCCTCCTCCCAGGTCACCACCTATGGAGCAAATAAAAATTTAGACTTTTAAAGACTAGCGAAAGTTAATCAGAGTGTATCCAGGTTAATCATGGCTTATTGAAGTACATAAAACTTGAAGTAGTTAGATTGAATAATTATAGTTAATGCAAAAATGTTGGCACTATCCTTTTCGTCCAAATCGATTGATCATATATTGCCAACAATTATAATTAGGATTTGTGGATCACATAAAAATTTTCTCGCACAGTCTCTTAAAAAATAAAACTGCATCTTAATTATTAATGTTCCTAACATCACTATGACTCACCCCCAGAACACACACAAAGTTTTATTTGCTCGCCGAAAGAAACAATATGAGGTCACTAAGACGATATAATATAGGCCGTAGCATATAAAGCCGAAAAAAAAGTTAAAACACAGAGGCGAAGCTCTGCTTCGCAAACACTCACGAGAAAACGATAAAAAGCAGCACTATAAAATGCAATAATAAAAATAAGAAATAAGCTTCGAATTGGTAAATACTGGAGAACAGATGCTATGCAATTTCCAATGCTACAGTGAAATTTCCAATTAAGTGAACACTTTTAATGAAAACTTTAATTTGCGAGTTAGGTTAGAAAAAATAGAAGGTTCGTAATAATACACTAAGCTGATCGCAAGTGTAATGATTGAATTTTTCGAATGCTCCAAACAGTTCGAATAAAAAATTTATTATGTATACAAATCTTGAACAAAAAAAACACCAACCAATCATCTTCGATTGAAAATTGTTCAATATTGACAACTGTAATCATAGACGACAGACAGTTCAAGAAGATTCATAGAAGGTCAGGAAACAAAAAACACTGATTTGTTTTTTTTTTGGAAAAAATCAAAATTTAAAAAACTTGCGAATTTCCAAGAAAAAAAGATGGCCCTAAAGCTCATTAAATTGCTAGAACTATATATCATTGACACTTTTTTGATAAAATTGAACCAATTTGAGAAATCTGGATCAATAGATAAAACTTTTATTTCGCTGCGAAATCTGAAAAATAAAAAACATATGACTAATAAAAAGTTGATAAATCCACCTCACCCTCATAACACAAACGCACAAACTTTCTTTGCTCGTCGAAGACGCAATATGAGGCCATTAGGCCGATTTTATACAGGCCGAAATCTATCACGTCAAAATTAGTAAAATTACTAATAGCAAAATAAAACAAAACTTTAATAACAACTATAAGGTAACTTTCGTACATAAAAAAAAACAATTAAAAGACGTCCCAACTAAGCCGACAAAACAAGCAGAAAAATAATAAGCCGACATTTTTTGATGCGATAAATTTCGTTTGAAAAAAAGCAGGTCTTGCCAGATTCAAACCCAACACCTTTGCCGTCCCAAGCTTTCTCGTTACCACCAGACCAAGTGTGCCGGCGACGCAAAGAATAATGAATTTATTATGACTGAATGAACCTTAACTTACCATTTCTAATTTTGACCATTCTATGAACAAAGTTATTTACGGGAAATTCATTATTAACCAAGTTATTATTTACAAAGTCTAGTACCCGATTGCAATAACCTTGCTCATCGCAAGGGTAAAAAAAAACTTTTTCAGAACAAATGTTTTCATCGTTTTTCGTTTCTTTTTGAAATTCTTTGCATTGGAATAATGCCGTCGGAAAAAAAACTAACTTCTCTTGCTGCGGATAAAAGCTTCTTTGAAGTAATAAGAAAATTGAAAAAAAAAATACGAACAATGAGCCAAAACGGAGGTCCAATAAGCCCGAAACCGAAAAAGTAAAAAAAAAACATCGTATAGCGCACTGTTTTACCTTGCGTGGTGTCTCCTCCTTTGAGACTGCTCTCTGCACCCGATAGGGCGAGTGCCTCCTGGTAGCACTCGACTGCCTTGGAGTACATCTTGCCCTTGAAGTACTTGTTGCCCCTCATTTTAGCCTCAACTGCACTCTCTAACGCTGTCTAAACAGGAAGAAAAAAAAAGATCTATTTCACTATTTCGCCCTATTGCTAAAAAGATGTCCGCCCAAATTTGCAAATATCAAAACATAGCCAACCGACAGTTGGAAAAGAGTTTTGAATTTCAAATGAAAAAATAGGTGGCCTTAAAGCTCTTTGAATTTGTGGAACAACTTATGATGGACACTTTTTCGCTAAAATAACCCCCAATTTGAGAAAAACTGGATCAATAGGTAAAACTTATATCTCACTGGGAAATCTGACAAAAAAATTCCATTTTCGAAAGTAGAAGTCGATCACGTTTTTCGTGACTTTAAATTTTTGCTGTTCGATAGTGGAGGTTGCCTTCCTTTTAACAATGGAAATGCATTGAACTTAAAAAGAGATCACAAGGTCAAACCTCGAAAAGTCAAATTGAGAGTGAACAAATTTTAAGACTTTTTCCTAAAAAAAAATCACCAAGACCTGTATAAGGGTCCTCACTACGTTCATTACTCGTAAATACGAAAACCAGAAATGTTCAAATCTATTCAGTTGAAGGTAAAATCTTTGCAAAAACATTGAACACATCCCTCAACTTATAAAGGATGCACTTTCAGACTATTATGGGCGCATTAAGTAAGAAGACCTCAAAAGGGGTAGTTACCAATCTCCAAAATACCTTCGATAGTGGAGATTGCCTTCCTTTTAACAATGGAAATGCATTAAACTTAGCAAGCTCCAAAATACATGGAAAAAGAAATTACAATCACACTATAGTTGAATTACAATTAACTCAACTAAAACATAACCGAAGATTGAAGAGTAATGAACGCAAAAAAAACCATAAAAAAACACTGACTTGACTTTCGAATTTCAAAGAAAAAAATAGATGCCCTGTAAGCTCTTTGAATTTCTAGAACGATTTATGCTTGGCTCTTTTTTGATTACATTAACCCAATTGAAAAAACTGGATCAACAGATAAAGTTTTTATTCCGATGAAAATCTAAAAATTAAATTCCACTTTCGAAACTAGAAATCGTTCACGTTTTTTTTCGCGCCATTTCCACCTTCGTATTAGGCGAGTGCTATTTATGTCACTTTCAGCAGATGAATTCAATTTAACTCAAAAAGTGCTTATATAACTAAGTGCCTTCATAAATGCATCAATATGTAGGTGTGCACATCTGTAGTTATTAAGAGACTTTTATGCACATTTCAAGACTTATAAAGTATGAATATAAGTATATGTACTTATAAAGATATAAGTATGTCTAGAGATAAATTAAACGTACTTGTTTTAGAAAACCAGTTGCAGAGCGTAAAGTCGACAATGAATGAGAGTAAAAAGATCAACCATAAGCTAAACATGCAGCTCAGTCATCAACTAACAGAAAAAAAAGCTCTCGAAGCCGAAAAACTTGTCATCAGACTCAGGTAAATTTTTTATGACCAACCCGACTCCCTGCAGTATCGCGGCATTTAAGTTGATCCAATATGCGAAACTGTGAAAAAAATTTCAGACTGGGCGCATTTGTTCTAACCATTCAGGTAGAGGAGCAAATCTCCGCAAAGACAAATGAAAAAACAGAAAATTGAAACGCAAAGAGAAAATCAAAAACATAGCCAACAGAAGAAAACAAAAAAATTCTGAAAATCAAGCTCAAAAGATTGTGACATTGAAGCACTTTGAACTTGAACAATTTATAATTGTCAATTATTTTTATTGCATTAAGTCAATTTGAGAAAACTAGATCAATTGGCAAAGTTTTTATTCCGCTGGCAAATCTTACATTTTTGCTGTTCGATAGTGGAGTTTGCCTTCCTTTCAACAAATGAAATGATCTTCAAAAACAAATCAAACGTCAAACCACAAAAAGATTAAAATTATGTTCGAAATTTTGATTTTTTTCTTTAAGAAATTCATCAGGGCCTATCTAGGAGTTTTCACTAAGTCCACCGACTTTTAAACAACTTTTAAGAAACAAAGTAAAAATACTTATCCTACAACATTAGAACAAGGGTCATTTGAATTAACGGCGTAGCTATAGCACTTAGACTTTTCAAACTAGCGACCGATTGCAGAAATGTTGGCAATCTCAACTTTAAATATATATTTAAGGAAGCTAAATTATAAGACTTACTTTCTTGAAAATTTACAAGAAGCAAGATATCTCTAAAAGGACGAGGTTATCTTACAGAAAAAAGATATTAAATCATATGCAAAAGTCGAAAAAATCTCCAAACTGTTTATACATGAGACTTTTATATTTTATACGAGTTAGGTATTGCAACAAAAAAATTCAGTCAGCATTGAATTTTCTGTATTTTTTATAAAAAAATTCAAAACACAGACACGAAGCTGTGCTGCGCACTATTCAAAAACAAAAAAAGAAAGCCACTAAGTCGGCAAAACACGAAAATGTCAAAAAAAAAACTAGATCAGTCAAAATGAATAAGGCTAAATTTGTAACAACCACATGCCAATGTGAAATTAGCTGCGGAAGAAAATTTACCAAGTGGTGGTAAAAACCGAAAATACCTTGCCAGACACCTAAGCCGAAAAAAAAACACTCACCCTCAAAAAGCACACAAAAATCTATTTGCTTGTCAAACAATTTAAGGTCACTAAGCCAATATCAAAACAAAGCCATTTGCGCTTTTTTGATAACATTAACCGAACTTGAGAAAACTGGAACAAAAGGTAAAAGTTTCAATCCGCTGAAAATCTAAAAAATAAATTCTACTTTCGAAACTTAGAATTGTTCATAAAATTTTTGCGCCATTTCCACGATCGTATTTGGAGAGCGCTACTTACGTAACTTTAAGCAGATGCACTTCAATTGAACTCAAGAAGTGAATATACACCTAAGTGCATTCATAAAAGCATTAATATGTATGAATGCACATCTGTAGTTATTAGAGCATTTTAACACTTTTTCCTTAAAAACAAAAAATCACCAAGACCTATTCAAGAGTCTTCACTAAGTTCATAACTCTTAATAGGTCCAAACCTATTAAACTGAAAAAAGGAAAAGTAAAAAGACACAAAAAATCAAAAAATATAATGACTATTAAAAATATTACGAATTTTTTCGTTCATCAAAAGACGCAATATGGGGCCAGTAAATCGATTTACTTTAGGCCCAAATAAATCAAGCGAAACAAAAAAGAAAAGAAAAAAAAGTATAAAAAAATGTGATGAAAAATTATAAAATCTATTAAGATTTTTAGAATTTAGTGCGATCCAGATGAGCATTAGGAAAAAATATGTTTCGCTTGAAACTATTCAAAATTATGTTACCAAGCCAATAAAACACAAGATGAAACCATTTGAGCAAAATAGAGTTTCAAAGCGAAAAAAATACCAAAAAAAGCTTTTTTGAACAACCTAAATTTACCATTACTCATTTTGACCATTCTGCGAACTAAGTTATTTACGGGGGAAAAGTTACGTACCGTCTCCAATACAATTCCTTATCGCAAGGTTAATGCAACACTCAGGGTTGAAAACGAAAAGGCAAGACGAAGTGAATCTAACTTTTGCTAAAATATGAACAACCATAGCAACCCCCAGAGTTGAAGAAAAAACTTCCCAAAACCCGTTGCTGATTTATTTTTCATTTTGAAAAGTCAAACAAAACCCTCTCTGCAATTAATTTAAATAAGCTGCAATCTAGAACCTGGTTGCAACACACAAGTTTAAAAAAACCAAGTAACCTCACTTCATGGTCTTAACGGGAAAAGGTCTAAATCACAGTTGCAACAGTGTAAAAAACAAACGCTAAGTAACGTCTCGTTCACATTAGAGAGGCTAGGTACCGTTCAACCCTCTCAAAACTAACATTCATTTCAGCAAAGCAGTTCACTTGTAAAAAAAATCAAAAACAAATGCGACAAAAAAAAGCGACGAAGTCGAAAATCAAAAAATAACACAAATTTCTTGTAATTTTTTTACCGCAAAAATATAGGAAAAACACTAATGAGGGATGAACAATGTGATTCAAAAACAGCTGAGCAAAAATAGAACGCATGTGTACTGCATGCATAAGACGTCACGAGCTCAAATCTTTTAACAAAGTTCTTAACAGTAAAAAAAGCCTAGAACCCGGTTGCAACACACAAATGTACAAACAAAAGATGACTATTTGAAAAGCCAATTTATTTGTATATTTGGGAAATCATTCTTGCCCTTTTTATTTACCTTCTCAGAAAATCAAACGAAAAGATGTCTTTGTGATAGGTACATCATGAACTCACATCGTTATCAAATAAGTTGATCATAAGTAAGCTACTAAGTTATCTAAAATTTTTCAAACTTTGATTTTTTTCTTTAAAAAAATTCATCCGGGCCTATTTAAGAATCACCACTACGTCCATCGACTTTTAATCAACTTTAAAGAAACAAAGTAAAAATCCTTATTCTACAATATTTGAACAAGGGTCATTTGAATTAACGGCGTAGCTATAGCACTTAGACTTTTCAAACTAGCGACCGATTGCAGAAATGTTTGCAATCTCAACTTTAAATATATATTTATGGAAGCTAAATTATAAGACTTACTTTCTTGAAAATTTACAAGAACCGAGATATCTCTAAAAGGACGAGGTTATCTTACAGAAAAAAAGATATTAAGTCATATGCAAAAGTCAAAAAAAAATATTCAAACTGTTTCGACTTGAGACGTTTATATTTTATACGAGTTAGGTATTACAACAAAAAATTACTTTCAGCATTGAATTTTCTATATAATTTTTATTAAAAAAATCAAAACACAGACATGAAGCTGTGCTGCGCACTATTCAAAAACAATACAAGAAAGCCACTTAGTCGGAAAAACACGATATCTCAAAAAAAAACTAGATCAGTCAAAATGAATAAGGCTAAATTTGAAACAACTACAGGCCAATGTAAAAATAGTCGCGGAAGAAAATTTACCAAGTGGTAAAAACCAAAAAAAAACATGACATACCTTTTAAGCCGAAAAAAATACACTCACACTCAAAACGCACACGAAACTCTATTTGCTTGTCAAAAACTTTAAGGTCACTAAGCCTATATTAAAACAAAGCCAACTGAAAGTTGTAAAACAGTAATGAACGCAGAAAAAAATGAGTTTGCTAAATAAATCGCAACTTTCGAATTTCAAAGAACAAATAGATCCCCTTTAAGCTTTTTAAAAATTTTTAGAACAGTTCACGATTTGCGCTTTTTTGATAACATTAACCGTTAACCTTGGGTTCAAACAAATCAAGCGAAACAAAAAGGAAAAGAAAAAAGGCGTAAAAAAATTGTTGTGATGAAAAATTATGAAATCTATTAAGACTTTTAGCATTTAGTGCGCTCCAGATGAGCATTAGGAAAAAATACGTCTCGCTTGAAACTATTCAAAATTAGGCCACAAAGCCGATAAAAACAAGATGAAACCATTTGAGCAAAATAGAGTTTCAAAGTGAAAAAAAAAATGGAACCTGCTGAGTGTAGTCTAGCTTTTTTGAACTGACCCTTTTTCTCATTTACCATTTCTCATTTTGACCATTCTGCGAACAAAGTTATTTACGGGGGGAAAAGTTAAGTTCCCGATTGCAATACCATTGCTCATCGCAAGCGTAATGAAACACTCAGGGTTGGAAACGAAAAGGCAAGGCGAAGTGAATCTAACTTTTGCTACAAAGATGATTAACAACAATAGCATAGCCCAGAGTTGAAGAAAAAACTTTTGAAATGTCAAACAAAACACGCTGTGCAATTAATTTAAAGAAACTGCAATCAAGAACCCGGTTGCAACACACGAGTTTAAAAAAAATGCTAAGTAACCTCTCTTCATGTTCTTTCCGGGAAAATGTCTAAAACCCGGTTGGGTTGCAACACACAGAGGAAAAAACAAACGATAAGTAACCTCTCGAACATCATGTTCACATTAGAGAGGCTAGTTAGCGTTCAACCCTCAAAACTATTATTCAAACAGGCAAAGCAAGTCACTTGTACAAAAAATCGTAAGCTAAGTCGACAAAAAAACTGTAAGCGACGAAGTCGAAAAACAGAAAATAACATATTTCATTTAATTTTTTTTACCGCAAATATATTGGAAAAACACTATTGAGGGGTGCACAATGTTATTAATATACTGCTGAGCGAAAAAAGAACGCATGTGTACTGCATGCATATGACGTCACGAGCTCAAATCTTTTAACAAAATTCTTAAAAAACAAAAATACTGGAAAAAAGCCTAGAACCCGGTTGCAAAACTCAAACGTATGAAACAAAAGATGACTATTTGAAAAGCCAATTTATTTGAATATTTGAGAAAATAGAACTTGCCAATTTCATTTAAATTCTCAGAAAAATCAAACGAAAAGACGTCTTTGTGATACGCACATCATGAATTCTCATCGCTATCAAATGAGTTGATTATAAGTAAGCTATTAAGTTATCTAAAAAGTTTCAAGTTTCCATGAACGATGCAACATCAAGGAACATCTCTAACGCCTTGCAAGCTGCCAACTTTTGGTCTTGATCCCACAAACATCAGCAGTGTCAAAATGTGACATAATTTCCCTCTGATCGCCTGCAGTCTTCTAACTGATACATAAAACGAATCGTCTGTGTCTGTTAACAATTCTTCGAAATACTCTACAACCCGTGGAATTCTTTCATCCAAATCGAGAAGCTGGCGATTCGCTTGTAAAATCAACGCACAAAACGCTGATATTTCCAGAGCTTCGTTTTTCAGTTCGACCAAATGTGGACTGTGAGCTTTAAACAGAAATGTCAAGTATCCGCCAGCCGTTTGTTCAACAGACTGCACCAGATGACATAGCAATTTGTACCTGGACGATAATTGATCAATAGCGCAGATAGTTTTGGAATCTAAGTTCTCAAATGACGGTGCAGAAGTGAAAGAATCAGTATAATCAGGAATTTTTAACATCATTTCTTCAACGTATGGCGTTGAATTAATTCTGTAGAGCCAGTGATAGAACAAAAAAAATCAAAATTGCTGACAACATAATATATATCTTTCGTATTTAGTCAGATAAAATTACTTCAGTCATTTTTAGATTAGATACTATAATGGCTATTCGTAAAGATGTTTTAAAGGCAAGTGTATGTAAGCAATTGGTTTATAACTCAGAACATATTTGAATCAAATATGACAGCTTGGTTATAAAAACATTCATTGATTAAAAAAGGATCAACAATATCGTATTGATTTCCAAGCGAACGATTTTCTTGGTATGTAAACAATTTGACCAGACAAGGCGTATCGTTTTTTGAAAACATTCTACTTGCGGACAACTAATTGCAAACGTACACATACTGACGAAAAAAATTCATGTTCAAGCAAAGAGTAAGTACTTACTTTAGTTGTTGAGATATCTGAATTTACTTCAGTGAGGTTTTTGGGAGTACTTGACTTTCCACCTCTTCCCTTCTTCCCCTTTGACACGGTTCCATCTGGCTTGATAAAGTAGGAATAGATGCCATATGAACTAACGCCGACAAGTACAACACCTGCTGCCCCCAAAGCAACATGTTTCCAAGTCCATGATGACCCATCAGCGCTCTGGCTAGCAATAGGCAGGGCGTTGACCTGTCTCATAACAGCAGTGCCAATGATGTTTTTAAGCACCCCAAGGAGACATTAGACTCAAACTGCAACTAAAATAAGCAAACCCCTAAATCAAACTATATGTAGGTCTTTTTAGTGGAAATTGTCAAGGTAAAAATTGTTATAGCAGATGTCAATGATGTCATCCAGTCAAAAAACTTTGTGTAATGTCGTTGACATTATCGGGGTGGCACTTTCTATATTACTGAAGAGTTCATAATATGTTTTCCTAATGGGTAATCAGAAGGTCAAAGAAAAACAAGAAGAAAGAATTAATTCCTTTAAATTAATTAAGGCAAAAATAAAAACAAAAATATAAAGTCAAGATCGACAATTTGAACAGGTGCGCTTCAAGAACTATGAACAAAAGTATCATACTAACAGAGGTTACAGTCAGGAGTCCTTTCATCAAATATTCGAACAAGAAGAAACACTTTAATTACTTAATTACTACTAGCGTTTATCGCACCTCTGGTGCTTCGAAATTTTTCGACAACTCATGAAAAACCGCATATATTGGAAACAACATCTGCAAATTTTTAGTGTACTCTGACTGCACCCAATTACAGGGTTGTAATTTCGAACTTTTCAAATTCTTTAATTCCCATTTTAAAAGCGTCATCTCGAAAACTTAATGGGCCTCTGGAGAAATTTGGAGGCCAGATTTGCAACCACTGAGAGTCCCTGAGAGCACCCTATTGTAGGGTTAGGAATTCAAAATTTTATGAATTTTTTAAACCTAAGTTTCCCGAAAAAAAAATTGAAAAAAAAAAAAACGTCTTATCTCGGAAACTAAAAGGATTTGAGCATTCATATCAAGAGGTAAGATTTGAGACGCCAGGTTGTACGCTGACAATAAGATTGTATCTTCATCGAGTTGGTAGTTTCAAATTTTTTTGAAACTAAGATTGAACTTCTTTGTACATAATTTCTTTGGGAAATTTTGAAAAAATCAAAAAAACGTCACATCTCGGAAACTAAAAGCATTTGAGCAGTCCCATTTAGCAGTCGCATGTGGCAACATTTGCAACTCTTTAGAGTACCCTGACAACACCGAACTATAGCGTTGGGAATTTCAAATTTTGAAAAATAATTAATTTAAGTTTTCTTTAAATAATTAACTTAAAACTTTGAAAAAATCACAAAAAACGTCACACCTCGATAACGTCACATCTATATTTGGAGGCAAGATTCGCAATACCTGCGACTACTCTGACAGGGACTAACTATAGGGTTGGGAATTTCAGATTTTTAAAAAATAAAAATTTAAGTTTTCTGAAAATTTTTTGGAAAAGTCACAAAAAACGTCATATCTCGGAAACTACGAAGAATTGAGCAGTCATACTTGGAGACAAGACTCGGAATCTTTAAGAGTACTCTGACAGGACCTAACTACAGGGTTGGAAATTTCAGATTTTCAAAAAATAATAATATTTTAGGTTTTCTGAAAACTTTTGAAAAAATCACAAAAACGTCATATCTAGAAAACTACAAAGAATTGAGCAGTCATATTTGGAGACAAGATTCGCAATCTTTGAGAGTACTCTGACAGGACCCAACTACAGGGTTGGGAATTTCAGATTTAAGAAAAAAAATAATACAACTATTCTGAACATTTTTTGAAAAAAATCATTTATCTATTATATATTTAAATGCGGGCTTCACTATCTCGCCATGTTTACGCTTTTTCAACGTATTTTTTTTGCATGCTTAAGCTATATCGTATATTGCAATGGTTAAGAACGTTTTTTCGCTTTTCCAATTTGATTTTAGTGGTTATTTTACCGAGTTTGAATTAAGCAGCCCAATATCGAATTAGGGGCTGCGAATTTGGTCTCCAATTTTGAATGCCCGAATCATTTTAGTTAACGAGATAAGACAATTTTTGAGATTTTTTCAAAAATTTTCAGAAATTTCAAACAACAAAATAATTTACAAAACTTGAAAATCCCAACTTTGTAGTTGGGTACTGTCAGAGTACTATCAAGGATTGCGAGTCTTGCCTCCAAATATGACTGCTCAAATCCTTGTAGTGTTCGAGATATGACGTTTTTTGTGATTTTTTCAGTAATTAAGAAAAACTTCAATTGTTTATTTTTCAAAGTTTGAAATTCGCAACCTTGTAGTTGGGTGCTGTCAGAGTACTCTAAGGAATTACAAATCTTGCCTCCAAATATGACTGTTCAAATCCTTGAAGTTTTCGAGATATGACGTATTTAGTGATTTTTTTCAAAAAATTTTCAGAAAACTTGTATTAATTTTTTTCGCAAATCTCGAAAACTTCAAGGATTTGAACAATCATATTTGGAGGCAAGATTTGTAATTTGGATTTGTAATTCCTTAGAGTACTCTGACAGCACCCAACTACAAGATTGCGAATTTCAAACTTTGAAAAATAATGAATTAAAAATTTCTTAAATTTTTGAAAAAATCACAAAAAACGTCATATGTCGAAAACTACAAGGATTTGAGCAGTCATATTTGGAGGCAAGACTCGCAATCCTTGATAGTACTCTGACAGTACCCAACTACAGGGTTGGGAACTTCAAGTTTTGTAAATTATTTTGTTATTTGAAATTTCTGAAAATTTTAGAAAAAATCTCAAAAATTGTCTTATCTCGTAAACTAAAATGATTCGGGCATTCAAAATTGGAGGCCAAATTCGCAGCCCCTAATTCGATATTGGGCTGCTTAATTCAAACTCGGTAAAATAACCACTAAAATCAAATTGGAAAATCGAAAAAACGTTCTTAACCATTGCAATATACGATATAGCTTACACATGCAAAAATAATACGTCGAAAAAGCTTAAACATGGCGAGGTAGTGAAGCCCGCATTTATATATATAATAGATTCACAATAGTCGTTGCATTAGTATAGTAACAGTGTAAAATTAATGTTAGTTACAAAGTCAGATTAGTTACTCATATGTTTGAATAAAACGAGATGAAATTATTGCATCATTAAAATCATCAAAACTGATTGCTCGCAAGCTATTTGGTCTAATTAGTTTTTGGAAGAAAAAACAACTACATTTCTCGCGAACAGTTTTTGGATGATGATGTTGTTAAGACTTATTAAAAAAATCTTCAAAAGGAGCAATTAATAAAGGTACCTTTATTTGAACATGCTGTTTGCACGTGAAAGCTGCATTTTGGAGCACGTTCATTCTCTGATAGTGCTGAAGTATATTTGTCTGATTGGAAAATT
The DNA here is from genome assembly GCF_963678635.1 of Symsagittifera roscoffensis. Lineage (NCBI taxonomy): Eukaryota > Metazoa > Xenacoelomorpha > Acoela > Convolutidae > Symsagittifera > Symsagittifera roscoffensis. The sequence goes on along the minus strand of NC_087069.1, from coordinate 42,520,141 downwards.
TGCATCAGAAGTTGCGCATAGAAAAAAAATTTCTACAAAACTGCGTTCCCATCTGCGGTAGGATGGTTAAAAAGAGAGAACGCGGTCTGAGCAAAAACAAAAATTGCGATCCCAACTTCTGACATGTTAGTCCCAATGGTCTGAACAGGCAAACTTTAGGTCCACAAGGTAAGCACAGATAAAACTACCTCAAACCGGGAAGAGGATTTATAACGCTGGTATGGCCCTATCCAGCATGTGCAATTAGTAGTAAGTGCACTAAATTTCTCGTGTGACATTCGACCAGAATGGACAAAAATGTAAATGCAGCAGTTTCGAGTTTTTAGCAGCAAACCTTCCGAATTGGCGGTTTTGAAGGAATGAGAGCGTTATTCGAACGATTAGACAAATCGTGAAGGCTGAAGGATTCGGAAATTCCTAAATTTTGAAAATTCGAATTGATGACGTAATAATTCTAAGAAACGTCAAAAAATGCCATTTTGGAGAAAAACTGGATAAAAACACAACAACGATAGTTGCGACAACGACAACAACGGAAAAATTGAGAATCGGCATCAGAAAAAGCAGAAGAAGCAGAGACCGCTCCGAGTTGCAACTATTGTGCCGCTACAATAGTTGCAAGGCCGTTGCGAACAACGGTGAAGAGTGTAAGACAGCCTTCCCGAAGGACAATAAGAGTCTTATTTCGCCGGATTCAAGAATCCGTAGAGGTCTCGGGATTTGGACTGAAACTGTTTTACAGAAATTTGTAGCTTCCCTATCATGCCCTGAGTTGAATTTAATTAACATCTGAATTCATTTCGCAAGGATGAGAAGCTAGGAAATGGGGGGAAGGGTTGATCCATCTTCGATGGAGATGATGATTTTTATCTACTGAGCAAAAACAAAAATAATTCAATAAATAATAGTAGCCCTGATTTTAGGAGTGACCTCGTGGTCTGGGAATACTGAGACCCAGCCATGAGCTTACTATTTTTGCATGTAATTAAGTTAATTTGAGCGTTCTGGTCGAAGCCGGAGAACAGTAACGTTTTTGTCGACCCGATGTTGAAAAGACAACCAAAAGAACTGGCTGGGTAGAAACAGTGAAAAGCATGTAGAGCTCTGTTTATACGTTGGCCAATCGTCTTAGAACCTAGCTTTTTTTCCCGTTGATGTGTCTTCCGGGCGAATGTTACATAGATGTTTTTATGGCGCTCCTGGGTGTTATTTTTTTTTAACATCTTGGCCGGCAGAACCGTTAACGAGCACTCCGCGCCGAGCGGATGCTCACATTAACGCCCTTAATAGGCCAAAACCGACGGGGCGGATGGGGAGTTCGGAACGCGGAAGCCTTCCGGATTACCGTGAATAGCTTTTTAACATAGTTAAGACCGAAAAATCACGAACCAGGAAGGATGTGGGGATCGGCCATCCCCTCGTTCCCTGAGATTTTTGTGACCAAAAACACTCAAAGATATATATAACACCAACAAAAAAGTAGTGTATCCAAGAAAAACAAAAAACATAAAAAATTACCGAAAAAAAACAAAAAAGGTAAAAAAATTTTAAAAAATCAGTAGAAATCATCCCCCCAGACAAGATGTGATCCGACCCTCCCGTTTGTTGTTGGTAGATATTTTGTTGTTACAGGCATTTATATCAGTCACGATCGTTACGATCATTTTTGTAGCCCGTTTGTGAGGCTTGTACTGTAGGGTTGTTTGAGTATTTAAGCACGTTAGTGCTAATTTGCGCTCAATCCGGAAGGGTCTTTTAGGGGTCTTGGGAGAAGACTGATCCGGCAAGCAGTACAAGGAGCAACAAGAAGGGGCTCAACGACAACAGCAATCGACTGTTGGGTATCCTTAACAAGTTTTGTATCCCTTTTAATACTAAAATTAAGATAGTAATCTGTGGGGGGCTCGACAGTGCTGCACTGTAGTGACCTTTCACCGAACTGCAAATATCCGAGTTAACCACCCTAATTCGTATATTGAACAAACCCGGAGGGGTATAGTATTACTAATATTATTACTTATATAGCCCATATTAATACTCCTATTTCGTTTTCAGTGAAAAAACAAAGAAAACAGACCGGTTTTCAGGGTCAAAATAGCGATATTTTGATCCTCCCACAAATCGCGATTTTTGACATATCGATTCTTTTTGAAACGGAAAAACGCGCCAACTTAGTGTGTTACTAGTATAGTAGGTAGAACCGGTTAAGTTTAGTTCGGAAGTGGTTGGAACTATTTTGGTAACAAAAACCGAATTTTCGTGATTTTTGAGAAAACAGAACACTATAAAATCAGAAAATTTTTTGAAATTTTTGAGTTAGGACAGTAAAAATAGTTGTTCGGACAACGTCCACTAGTGAATCAACTGGTTCTAAAAACCGCTTTACGAAAACCTTCCGGGATAAAGCGAAATCGAACTTAACACTGTTTGATTCAGTGGATTCATCAATACGGAGGGGTCCAGGTGGCATAGTTTTTCGCAAATTTTTTCAACTAAAGCGTTTTAGATCGGGTCTTTTGCATTGAACTAGAAGAGTATAGGCCTTTTGAGCTCGGATCAATAATTTTTAGGTCGAAAAGAACAGAATTGCCGAAAAGTTAGGCGGAACCTATAAAAGATCAATTTCTTGACTTTAGAAAAAAGACGTTCCGGTTAATAACTTTGGAACTAATGGACAGATCCAGTTGATCTTGTTACCAATAGATAACAAAATAGCTGAGATTACTAATAGGAACAAAAATTATTCGAAAAAGTAAGCGTGAGTTTTTTTTTGATATTGTTTTTAGCAAATTCACCAATTCGCGAGGGTAGACCCCTCACGACTTATAAATTTTTTTTGGAAAGCCCTTACACCCCTACCAAAGGGTAGAAAAGGTTGAATAAGGCATTTTTGCGCTGTTCTAGAAGAATAAGGAAGGCTAAAGGCACCAGAAAACCTTGATAGAGCCGAAACTAGGCTAGCGATAAGACCCTTCACCGTTAGCGTGAATTGTCAAACAAAAGGCTTAACTTCAATGCGGAAGGGTCTAGGGAAGGACCACATACCCTTCCTAGTTGATAGAAAAAGCATAATAGCATCGCAGAACGTATCCGGAGGGGTATAGGTTGAAAATCAAGGAAGTCTCAGAAAAGATAATTTTACAAAACCGGAGGGGTCCAAATTTTCCTGAATCGGAGTGGTCCCAATCCGGAGGGGTCCTGTTTTCACAAAACCGGAGGGGTCCCAATTTTGAGAGAGCTTACATTAGCTAACCCTGAGGGGTCCGAATCCGGAGGGGTACTGTTTTTGTCAACCCGGAGGGGTATTATTTTGTTTAAGGACTTAAGTAAACAGAAGAAAAGATATCAGTGAGGGGTGTTAGGTTATTAAGAGACAGGCTAGGAACCAAGGACTGCACTGGTAACTTGCCTTTAAAGAAAAAGACCAGACCAAAACAAAAGAGGTCTAAACTCGGATATTCGCGACACTAGGTCTAAATAAAAAAAGAGTGTGTAACTCATTGGTGTGGATTGAAATCCAAAACGTTTTTGAAAAAAGTGACTGCCCTGAGGATTTTAGTAGGTCTAGCTCGGGCAATCCGAAGGCAAATAGGTAACACAGTACTCGGTGGGTGCAATAGACGCCCACTTGAGAAAATTACTGCCCTCAAGTTTTGTCTGTTTGGTGCAGCAACAAGCAGTGAAAGCTCTTTCTTTATAAAACAAGTTCGACTATTGTACTGCGACCGACTACAAATACTATACACATACGTTTTTCATAAAATTATTCTTATTTTGTTATATCTGGTTTTAAATCAACAATTTGTGCTTAATTGGGTAGTGAATACGCTATCTTTTAAATTGATTGATATCATCATACTGTGCTAGTTCTCAAATCTTACGACTAATAATCGATTATTGTGAATAAGTTGTGAATACGCTCTGCCGTGATAACATACAAGGATTCGTTGTCACTATTTGATAGAAATTTTTGGAATTTATTGTGTTGTGTTATTATTATCGATAGTCAAACTAGAAGGTCACCAGCAATCGAATTGAGTGTATTGGCATTAAGAAGTGATAAATTGAAAATGAGTCTAGACAAGTCAAGAATACCTAAACGAGGTAATAGCTCTAGGAAATTCACACCTAAACAGCAAAGAAGAGCATTGAACGACCCTTTTGTGAAACGGATCACACGAACCCGGACCGACACAGGGGAGACGGTTTCAGGCAGAATGGTTGAAACCCGGAGTCAGAAGTCCTCAGAAGAGCGAAAAGCTATGCTAGAAGTGGAGGTCCATCCGGACCAGGCCATGAATGAGAACCAGGAAATACATGGACCGGAGGGGAGAGACAGAAGGCTGGCGAGTGAATCTACTCCGGTAGAACAAGGCCAAGATTTTGCCACTTCCAGAGGGACACTGGACCGAGAGGAGATGTCGGAACTGTCCGACATCTCTACGGAAATTGTGGCAACTAGAAGATCTCCCACAGACAACACCATGATGGCAGGCGTGACGGAGAAACAGACAACGTCCTCATCGTTCTCAGAAAGAATGAAGAACACTTGCGGAAACATCTTTCCATTCACCAAGGTGAATCCCAGGAGGAAGAAGAGGACGAAGACGAGCAAGTTGACTTTGGATCTCGAGTCAGCCTCAATAGTTCGACCCAGGAGAATGAGGCATACGTCGAAAGAGAGACTGGAACCAAGGAAAAATTTGGTGTGGTGAGAACGATAAGCAAAGACGCAAACACAACAGGCCAGTCAAGAGGCTTTGCGAGTATGACAAATTCAGAGACGCGAACTGAGGAGAACAGAAACAAAGGGCTAGGCAACGCATCGGCGGAACCTGAGGTGGATAATGAAAAGACGTCGAGGCAGAGAATCAAAGCCCGAATCTCGACCAGAACGAAGCTACCTGGGATCGACAGGGTGACACCGCCACTAGTGACGCCACTAGTGGAAAACGGGGCAGCATTAGAAGAAGCCTTGAACAACATAGTGGGCAGTATAGGAGAACAAAATGAACAGATGTCCATAAGAATGAGTGAATTACAAAGAGCAGTCCACGTTGAAAGAGAAAGTCTGCGGGAAGAAATAAACCGCGATAGACAAGAAGTTGGTAGGAGCTAAAAACGCTTGAAGGAAAGAGCGGACGAGCACATAGCGAAGAACTTGTAGCGAATGACAGAGAAGCGGAACAGAGAGAGTTACGCTTAAAAGACGACATGGAGAAGTTAAGAATTCAGCAAGAGCAGTCTCTTGGGACTCTTGACACAAAGATAGATGCGATGATGGAGAGGTGAACTCAGGCTATCATGGATAGGTTGGACGGGCTACTAGGCAGCAAGAGTGGACCAAAAGAAGGGGAACCGAACTCGGGAGGTCCAAGCAGGGAGCCGAAGGTGAACTTCAATGACCATCAAAGGAGGAAGACATATAGATCCACTAGAAGTAGGGGCAGTTCATCAGGCTATGCCACAAGGGATAATAGAACATGTGGTTCAAACAGTAGAGCAGGTTCAACGGGGAACAGACAGACCTCTAACGAGCGACCGACGCAAGGCACACATGCGACTGGGGGAGGTGATTCCGGTAACAGGAGACATGTGAGCCCAGGGAGGAGTCATGTGGGAAAAGGGGGAAACAGTCACGGCGATTCGGATTGCAGTGATGCACCGAATACAGAGCCCTTAACAAGGTGCGATGATACTCAGGCGTGACACTCAAGGGATGCTACGGCAATGGCCACAGCCTTCGAACCCATGAACAGGTCTTTGGAGACATTCCTGACGAGGTTATATAGAACCAATGAACGCAGTGAGAAGTCCAGAAGAGTCTTTAAGAAACCAAGATGCTACAAAGACGAATCTGATGGCTGTATTGATACCTGGATAGAGGTAATGAAACTGCATTTCGAAGAAGAGGATTTATCGGAAAGACAAGAATGCAGTGCGCTCACCAGTAACTTGGAAGGGACAGCCCTGAACTGTGTCATGGCCAAGAAGCAATATCAGCGAGACACAGCTGAGAAAATCTTCGAAATCTTGTTAAATCGTTTTAGATCAAGGGTGCAGGGGCACCAGGCAATGATGCGCTTCGAGAAGCGGAGGCAACGAGAATATAAAACGATAGACAAATTCCTAGATGGCTTGGAAATGCTGAGAAGACGCAGCCAACCGGATGAGTTAAACAGAAGGATGAACCTGGCAGTAGCCTCAAAATTCATCGATGGTGTGAAGAATGATGAACTTCGAACAATGCTATCAACGCGTTACACACCGCTATCAACCAATGTGCCAACACCAGAAGAGTTGAGGCTCACGACAAAAGAATATCTTTTGTTGAAACCTCCTTCGAGATCTGGATATTATAAGAACAACTATGGCAATTTTAACAACGGACCAGCAAACCAAGGGAACAACTGGTACAAACCGAAGGATGATATGGACAAGAGACGCTCTTGTGCCAATTGCAGTTCAACAGACCATCATGTGTAAGCATGCCCAACTTACAAACAGGGCATAAAAGCAATAGGCTTTAGCCTCGAGGACGAAGATGCGTCAGAGGCCGATCATGAAGATTTCATGAGGGGAGTAAATGCAAAATTCGGCCCGAGGTGTTTCTTTTGCAACTTGGAAGGTCATTTTAAATCGGATTGTCCGCAATTCTGGGATGCTGTAGCAGACATCAAGCATCCAAGGCATGAAGAAGCTTTATCAGGAGTGAAAGCCAGCAAGGCTCGCCTATTGAGTGAAGCCGAGGCGCGCAGAAAAGACAAACCGCAAGAGCTGGCGACGAAGAAGATGCAAGCGGTAACAGAAGAGACATGCGAACCGGAACCAGTTACTGCGGCCGATGACTTCAAGATTGATTATAGGGCAGCCGCGAGGGATGCTCTAAATAGAGTTCAGCAGGAACTGGTGACAAAAGAGATCGAACAGAAAGTGAAATTCGAACTGGAGAATGAGAAACCACAGGAGAAACTGAATACCTTCGAGGCAACAGAAGTCGAAGAGACAAAGGCACCTAGTAGTTTGAGCATAAAACTTAATGTGATCTCCGGTCAGAGGTTTGGCATGGTGCCGCAAGGAAGCAAAATACATCAATAATCTCAGTGGCTGGACACCAGGTAATCAGAAATCTGAGTGAACCATCTGAGTTCACTTTGATGCCTTTGGACACATATGCAGATTATCTGAGGCAGGTGGAGCCACGCACTGAGTCGAGAGCTGTGCGAGCACTACTAACAACGGGTGGCCCTCGCATAAAAAAACTTCATGGACGCTACCTGGAAGTCTATGGGCCGTATCAAGTAATGCTGAACGTGGATGGAATCAGTATCTACACTAGGACTTATGTGACAACAGATAAGGACCAAATAGGGCAGATCTATTTGGGTGAGGAGGAACTCAAAGTCCGCAGGATAGGCCATGACGCCATGATGGAACAAGACGCAGTACATATTGGGTACGAAGCAGATGTGACCGCACATCTACTCGACACCAACGGAAAGAAAATCGGAGTCACAGGGCTTCTGGACACAGGAGCGGTAGTGAGTCTGATGCCGATAAAAACTTGGGAAAGAATGGGCTTCACGAAGGAAGATCTAATTCCAACGAATCTCCGACTGGCAGCCGCCATTCGAGGAGTGATTTACGTAGCAGGAATACCAATAACGGTTCTCCACATGGAGGACGGGATCTTTGGATGAGCTTCCTGGTGGTAGAGAATTAGTACGACGCCGACCAATTCATCTTGGGCAGAGATTTCGCCAGGAATTTTGACGTGATGATCGACTTGAACAACGGTCTAATAAGGATTAGGAACCCGGATCGGAAATATATTAAGAAACCAATTAATAGGATAATAACAGACGAAAACAAGGTACAAAGTTTTTTAGACAGAAAAGTAAAACTACAGCCAGGGCAGGCTGTGGTAGCAATTTTTTGAATGAGAAACTTAAATTCGTTAACTGATAGTAAACAGGTTTGTTTGGTACCAAATCAAAATAGTCAAAGCTCAGTGATTTTAGGCCGGAGCTTCTCGGTAACGCGAAACGGACAGTGTGTCAGTGTGTTATTGAACACACTGGACACCACGGTTTCAATCCTGTGGAAAGAAGCTTGGTTACGCTTTGCCGATGAGGACCGACTAGGAAGAGACACAGAACTTGAAGAAATATAGTGTGAAAAACTGTCCTTACCATGCCAATAAAGAGAAAAAGAGTTAATGAATTTCAATTTATTCAAAAATTATTTTCAATGAAGTCCGACACGGACGACGGTTTATCGAGCTGCTCAAATTTTCCGGAACGCCCCTCGTCTTATGAACTAGAGTCTGACAAACCGGTTTTACCAAAGATAGAACACTTAAAAGGGAAGATAGGCGAGGGAGATTTCGAGCTACTACGGGAGGTTTTAAATCGGAACGCGGATGTATTTTCAAGACATAAGGCGGATATCGGTTGCTGTAATTTCGTCGAACACGAAATCGAATTTGAGGAAGGCACCGTTCCCCAAAGGGAAGGCGCAAGACGAATCACGCCACATAAATCGTGCCGAGCGGAAATAGAAATGTTGCTCGAATACGACAAGATAGAACCCTCAAAATTGCCATGGGCTTGCGGGGTAGTAATGGCGAAAAAGAAAGGGGGCAGCTTAGGTTTTGTTGCGACTCTCGCTACTGGAACGCGGTAACGATAAAAGATGCGTACCCGATACCGCGAATAGACGAGAGCCTCTCTAAACTTGGTGATGCCAAGTTCTTCACCACATTGGACTTGGGTTCTGCCTTCTGGCAGGTCCCGCTGCGGAAGAAGGATAGAAAAAAGACCGGATTCGCGTGTGAGTTGGGGTTGTACCAGTGGAAGAGGATGCCCTTCGGCTTGTGCAACGCAACGGCCACTTTTCAAAGACTGATGGTTCAGGCTTTGATCAGAGTGATAAAGAAGTACAGGAATCTTGTGTTGTGTTACGTGGATGACGTAGTCATAGCAACACCGACCCTGGAAGACCACATTGATCGTCTCGATGACGTCTTTGGATGCATGAAAAGAGAAGGCTTGAAGTGCAAACCATCGAAATGTGAAATCCTTAGGGATTAAATCAAGTACCTGGGAAGAATGGTGAACAGGCATGGTGTGAGGCCGGACCCGGAAGCAGTAGAAGCAGCGTTGACATGGAATTCTCCCAGAACGGACACACAGCTCCTGAGCTTCCTAGGGTTTGCCAGCTACTGCCGGGAGTTCATAAAAGGATATGCAGACAAGGTGTATCGTATGCAGAAGCTGATGCGCAACAAAGGGAAAAAGTTCGAATGGAACGATGAAGCAGAAGTTGCCTTCGAAAACATAAAGCGGGAACTGAGCGCAGCGCCAGTGCTAGGCATGCCTACAGAAAAGGGCATGTATGTTCTTGACACAGACGCATCGGTAGTAGCCATCTCAGGATATTGCATCAGGAGCAAGAATGGAATGGAAGAACGGTTCTTCGTCCCATTGCATATGGCAGCAAGGTCTTGAGTGACACTGAGATGAAATATGGTGCACCAAAAGCAGAAATGTTTGCAGTAATCACATTTGTTGAAAAATACCGCGCATACGCGTAGACAACGGAGCGTTATCCTGGTTGAAGACCTACTCAATGGATCAGAGTTATATTGGTAGATGGATGGTAAGATTTGATGGCTACCACATGATAATCGAGCACAGGATGCGTAATAAACACCAGAATGCTGACAGCCTCAGCAAGAAAACTGAGTTCTATGAAAGATTGGAACAGAAGCAAGCCAATCAGGCAGAAATAAAGGAAGGATTCTCGTTTCTGGACAAAGAAACTTATGAAACGCTTCCCTTAACGAGATGGTCGGACAAGTCTGGACATCCAATTCCAGGACATCCTGAGTTACCTGTAGAGAAAGCAGCCGAGATAAAGATCCTATCCAAGGGGGACCCGGTCCCCTTGGATCTGTTGCTGCGCTCGAATCTGGTCCAGCAAGAACTCTCTCGCATGAACATAAACCAGCCTCTCATTATTGGATAAAACGATGCAGGTCACACCGCAAGTGATGCGGATGCTGGGAGGATTGTTAGAAAGAGAAGTGACCAGAGATTACCCAGAGTGGACAGCAGCAGTGGCATCACTGACAGTCAGGGAGAAGGTGAAGATCAAGCCGTCCAGACGGCAACACGAAGAGAACGGGAGGGATTGTAGGACAATAGTTCAGCAACTAGTATCCTCAAAACCACACGAGGTTTTAACCAGTACTTCTTACGGACGGAAAGAACAGAGGAGCAATACGAGACGAAAGAAAACCGTTACCTTTGTGGACCAGAATAGAGAAGGTGAAAAGGTAGAACGAAACCTGGTGCAAGATTGTTTGTCCGGGGCGACAAACATTGAGAAGAGCCAGCGAGTTCAAGATCAACACCCGGGACAAGGAAGTTTGTTCGGGGAGTCTGATGTAGATGAGGAAGTTCCTGATGGGAAGCAGTACCTGGAGAACAAAAATTTGTCCGGGGAGTTCAGATGGATGAGAAGAAAGCACAGAACTGACCCAGGAGATGGTGCAGACTCCGTCGCAGACTCTTCAACAGATGACAACTCCCGAAACTCAAGAATTGACACTTACTCAGACAGGAACTCGAGCTCAGGATCGGAACTGTCAGAATTAGCAATCTAAACACTACTAGTGGAAACTCGAGCTAGGGATCTGGATAGAGAGGTATACCAGGACCCTGATAGCGATCGCTAACTCATACCAGGTGAAAGAGTCTTTGACAACGCAGCGGAAGATTTGGAAACAATAGCGGTATCGAAACGTTTGGTAAGTCTGTTGCCACAAAAAGAGGTAGTCAGGACTGATCTTCAGCCGTTCAAACAAGAAACACAGATTTGGTGCGTTAAGATGGAGGAAGAACACACACCAGCCCAATGAGCTGAATAGTCAGATGAGGGTCATGAAGACGTTCTTGAAGGTGAGATACAGACTCTCGGATCATCTAAGGGCGCAGAGAAATGATCGCATGACAAGCAACCTGAAAAGGTGGATCGAGAATGGTTCTCCGGATAAAGGAGACCTCGAGGAAGAAAGTTATCGCATCCTGAGACAGTATTTCATGCAGAAAGAGCGAAGGTTATACTTGAACAAGGACGGGATTGTGGCTTGCAAGAGAAGAGATGAGGACAAAGTCCTATACAAGTATAACGCGATAGTGTTGCCGCAACTCTATCAGACAGAACTCTCGTTCAGGCCGCATGATCAGATGGGCCATCAGGGGATCGACAAAGTGAATCAGAGGATCCTGAAGCGCTTTGAGTGGCCTGGAATGAAAAAGGCATGTGAGAAGTGGGTAACAGCGTGCCTGTCATGCCAACAGGTCAAGGATAAAAGGAAATTTCGATTCCCCTTGCAATCGATCGAGTCGTCTGAATTCAACGAGGTGGTGCAGATAGATCACCAAAAGATATGCATGACAGACAGTGGTTATAATCAGGTATCGGTCATGATAGATCACTTCACGAAGTATGCAGAGGCCGTGCACTGCATAACAGCCTCAGCAGAAGAGACATGCGACCACCTGATCAATACGTGGATAGCGAGACATGACGGAGTTCAATCGGATAACGGAACAGTTTTCGTAGGAGAACTAACAAAAGAGCTTATGAGACGCTCACAGGTTGCTCAAGCTCATTCCACGACATACCATCCCCAGACAAATGGCTTAGTGGAAAGGCAGAATCGATCGTTAGTGTCGATGCTGAGAGTATATTGTTTCAGGTACACGACCGATTGGGACAGATATCTTCCACAGGTGATGGGAGCTTACAACAGCACACAACATTCCACCACCGGAGTTAGCCCACATATGATGCTGACCGGGCACGAGAAGTCTTTGCCCTTGACTTTCTTCTACCCAGAGTATGAGGGGAAGAAGACGTCACCACAGTTCTATGTGAGGGATGTAATTAGACGTCAGGAAGAGTTAAACGACTTGTGTAGACGAAATACTCAGCAAGCACAGGCAAGGCAGAGGAAACGATTTGACAAGAAAGCAGCTGGCGCAAAAGCTTACTCGGTAGGAGATTACGTATAGGTGTTTCAAAACGTCATACCACCGAAAGGAACAAACAAGCTTTTTAAAAAAGTGGAGGGGACCCTTCATGATTACGGAAGTGCACCAGGAGGGACGCTTTTATAGACTGAGTACTGGCCGAGCCGCTCATTACGAAAACATTAAGCCACACAATCCATCGACAGAATACTGGTGTATACCTGCAGACATGGAAGAAGGGGATTATCTAATGATGGACCCTGCTTGTGAGGTCAATGAGAAAAGCACCAGGGACAATAACGATGGAAATGAGGTCATAGAGGAAGGAACAAGTACACCACTGGACCTGGACCCAAATGACGTGATTGAAGCGGACGATGAAACTTTACCCTACGCAGAAGAGGACTGGCAGGACCCTGAACAAAGAGAGGTTCCTAAGAACTTGGAACCGGATCTTCCTTTCACGATACAGACTCGTCAGAATGACAGGACAAGATCCAAGAAGAAATATAATCCTTACGGCGACGACTTTGTAGTGGACAGGATAGACCTAAAGAAGGTAGGGTAGGAAGTAGTGGGTCTAGAGGAAATAACTGTGTCACAGGGCATTGACATATCGATGATCACGACAATGATTGGGTCGATGACCGGTCGAAACCCGAGGTAGAATTCGACGACGAGCAACAACAGTCATATGAACAAGATTTGACGAGTCTGCGTGTCTTGGAATGGCTGAACGAAATGACGTCGGACCCAAAGGAGACCAGTGTCACCATTCAAGATGTAGATCGTGAAAGCATAAAATACATGAAAACCGAACGAGAAGATCCTTCCTGGGCTGCCCAGGAGGGGCGACTACTCATTCCGGCTTCCAATCTCGATTTGATACCCGGTATGCGATCGACGGGGACGTCGATGGATATTTTTGTCCGGGGAGTGGGGGTAGGACTTACCCACACTGAAAACGTGATAATAATTAAATTAAGAATAACCAGAAAGACAGGGGAATTAGAAGCAGAAACAGGCGAAGAAACAAAGAAACCTGACATAGGGAGGGTAGTTGAGTCATATTTTAACTTACCAAATGAATATTCAAGTAGCATAATACTAACAGACAGCGATTTCATACTCACAGATAGAACATGTGCGATCGCAATCACAGCAGACATGAGTTTTAAGACAGCGTTAGCAGCAGATTTTAAGAGAGAATATAAAAACATAGAATTCCTTTGGAAGCAAAGAACAGGAATAGGGGGCGTAGCAGCCTTGCCTCCGGCGGCGTCACAGATACCGGGAGAATACCTATGTTTCTTAATGACACGGGCGACGGAGAAGCGGCACGTGGAGCCAGAAAACCTAGTCTTGTCCTTGACAAGATTGAGAGACTTCCTCGTGGAAAGGGATGTTAAGGAGCTTTCGCTTCCAGTGTACGACCCTAACAGAGGACGACTGCATCCTCGAGAACTGTACGCGCTCATACACGTAATCTTCTTTGATACTAATATACAAGTATACTTACATTAGAAATATTACTTAAGTATAGGCTGAGTTAAGGCGACATGCAAGAGGGTGTCAGACTTAAAGTAGGTAATGTGTGTAATGTTATATTTTGTGTTATGTTATTAAGGTCCTGGGTAAGGAGTTAGTGACCGTGAACAACTGATTAACGATCTTAGGAAAAGATCCAAAGTTTGGACTGTCCAATCTTAGGTCGAATTCTAAAATTTTAGAGACCGATTGATTTTAATAAACTTTAGGATCAAAATCTTTTTATCGGACTGTTTTAAATAAATTTTAACGAACTTAAGGTGAAACTGACAAGTGTGATATTCGTGACCTCATTTCAAGATCCTGATTGATCATTTAATTGCTCACTTGAATCAAATCGAATCAAAACCTGGAAAGACAAGGGATAATTTCAACTTGGATGAATTGATGGACCTAGCAGAGGCATATGTAGGACCGATGGTAGATGCGATCTATCGTCGGCTAATGGATCGAGACTTCGCTCTGGAGGACCCAGAGGTAGTCACGTTGCTGACCACCCTGATAAACCTCTTGGGGCATGACAACCGTGGGGACCGCCCCACGGAAGTCTTATTGATGGCAGCATACGGATAAAGGGGAGTACTAGACCTCCCGAACATGAGAGTGATGAGGTGAGAAACGGGGCTCTCTCAGGGAGTGACTTGGCGAATGAGCCTGGATTGGGAAGTTCTAGGACTTAACAACCAGGTGAAATTCCTTTGCCCTCCAAGCCCAAACCATGGCTGACGAGAATGCATCGAGAAATGAACAGCGAGGCTGCCTCGTCTGGTTCACCACTGAGAGCAGCTGTGCCACCAAAGAGGGCGAAAGTAGAACAAGAGGTTCAAACGAACCGAACCATGCAAGATCTAGATGGGATGAAGGATGAGCTGTCAAGGACCAGGAAGGGAACGTTGCGATCGAAACTGGTGATTGATAAAATCAACGAGATAAAGATGAAATTAGGCAGCAAAGTTATACCGAGGAAAGCAGGAAAGACGGAGGTGGATTCGGAGATATCGATAAGAGCTGTCAATTCAGTGAAAAGAAAACGAGTCGAAGAGGCCATGGATTTGGGACAAGGTGATTATCAATTGCCTGGCACGGACAGGATGTTAACTGATGTAGCAATGGTGCCACCCATTCTCATGGCAGGGATAAAGTCAACAGGTTACAAACCCAAAAGGAGTGACCGCACTCTGACTGGAGCAACCTTGGAAATGGAGATACTCAGCCAATGTGGAGAAAGTACCATGAAAGACTTTAAACCGTCTCCCATGAACCACGGAAAGGGAAGTGTCGCAGGACAACTAGTACCAGTGGAGTATAACCGACTGACAGTGTCGGAGACTGTGTCAATAGATGAACCCGCCGGTGGATACATGGAGAAGTTGGAAAACCGAAACTCGGCTAGAGGATATGTGATGGCTCTGGAAGACAAGAGTGCCATGCAAGGTTATCTGGAAACGATGTTGCAAGGCACCACCCTCAAGCAGAAGGCATACGGGACTCTAGCATCGTCTGAGATGCAGGCGGAAACGATTGAGCAATTAGTGAGCCTTCCATGGAAAGCAGTGGTGTTGAGGTACTTTGAAAAGGAAATGGGGACTACGCCGAGAATACACGCTCTCATGGCAGTACCTTAAGTGAGAACCGAATTACAACTGAGGTTCGCCTGGTGCATGATGAGATTAACTCGCGGGGAGTATGATTCAGAAGAAAGGAAAAGGTCAAAAGAAGAAAAGGTATTCCTGATGACAAACCGGAGGGATCTGATAATCCAGGTGGGATTGGCAGTAGCGTGATAGTGGGAGTTATGATGGCGATAAGGTGGCTGGAGGCTCATGTGAGAGAGAACAATAGACAGGAGGCGCCAACGCGAGAACAATTGCAGAAGTTGGATTGTCTAAAAGATTTAGATCTTTTTGAGACAACGTGCAAAATTCTAAACATTCCTATGGAAGTAAAAAAAGATATGGGCAAAAAGACGACTGATGCTATGGTTTAGAGCCAACATGATTGCATGGTTGTACGAGTATGCAAAAAAGCATATGTCGAAGCACGGCAGAGTGTATAGTGGGTATCAGCTGGACATTGGGGCAGGAGCTTTCAAGCGAGCTTTCGTGACTCATCGGAATGCAGTGACCACAGCGGTGAAGAGAATTTCCAGGACAATTGAACGTAGTGGAAAGGAAAAAGAAGAGATGTTGAAGGAAGATTTGGAGAGAAACGTGACGTTGTGTCTGCATAACAGCTTCTGCAGGAACAGACAACCTAACAAGGATCCCCTACCTTGTTGTAAACAGAGGGTAGAAGAGCAGAAGTGTTGGAGGACTGCTTCCAACAGCGTCAGAATAGCTAACAATGTGACGGAACATTGACGAGTGGCCGTAGAGACAAGACTCAAAAAGAAACGATATTAGAAGAATTTAGAAGTTCTAGAACTTCTAAACGACGAAAAAAGAAGAAACAAAGAGGTGACAAAAGAGAAGAAGTTAAAACTCAGAATTTTTTTATGTGCTTGACGAAAACTCAAGTGAGGAACTAAGCAACCAAGTTGAAAATGAAAACTGAAACATTTAGTTGAGTTTTGAACATTAAAGAATTTGTTGCATTTATAAATTTGCATTTTGATTTTAGTTAGTGGCTTTAGAGACACTTACTATTTATTTAGAAAGAATTGAGCAGAGAGTATATTTAAATTTTCCAGCCTGCTTGACTGTTTTTAATCAACTAGGAGAACTGATCCATTTGTGGTGACATGAAAGGCTTGGGTAATCTCTTGAAGAGCAAGATTGTTTCATTGTTCTTTCTAACCATAGAGTTCCTTAATTTCAATATTCAGGACAATAACAACTAAAATTTCCGAAGGGAAGAAGCATAGTAGGATAATTTTAGCTTGTTGGTTGGCAGGACTGTCCTGCAAACTAACAACTTTTAAAACCTAGGAGAAAAAGTTTTAAATCAGGGCAATGACGTTGGAAGTCAGAAAAAATGTTTTATCTTAAGTCATATCCTCAAGGTGCAGATTAAGGAAAAAATTAATAAGGCTATAGCAATGTAGTATGATCCCATTTATATTCTGCAGTGAGTCGATATGACGTGGATAAAAGTTATTTCGTGCATTTTGTAAATTCTGTTCGATGACACTGTACCAATTTTACGAATATTGCGAGATTCAATGGGGACATTAACCGGGCTGTCCGGGGAGCTCGTGACATTCGACCAGAATGGACAAAAATGCAAATGCAGCAGTTTCGAGTTTTTAGCAGCAAACCTTCCGAATTGGCGGTTTTGAAGGAATGAGAGCGTTATTCGAACGATTAGACAAATCGTGAAGGCTGAAGGATTCGGAAATTCCTAAATTTTGAAAATTCGAATTGATGACGTAATAATTCTAAGAAACGTCAAAAAATGCCATTTTGGAGAAAAACTGGATAAAAACACAACAACGATAGTTGCGACAACGACAACAACGGAAAAATTGAGAATCGGCATCAGAAAAAGCAGAAGAAGCAGAGACCGCTCCGAGTTGCAACTATTGTGCCGCTACAATAGTTGCAAGGCCGTTGCGAACAACGGTGAAGAGTGTAAGACAGCCTTCCCGAAGGACAATAAGAGTCTTATTTCGCCGGATTCAAGAATCCGTAGAGGTCTCGGGATTTGGACTGAAACTGTTTTACAGAAATTTGTAGCTTCCCTATCATGCCCTGAGTTGAATTTAATTAACATCTGAATTCATTTCGCAAGGATGAGAAGCTAGGAAATGGGGGGAAGGGTTGATCCATCTTCGATGGAGATGATGATTTTTATCTACTGAGCAAAAACAAAAATAATTCAATAAATAATAGTAGCCCTGATTTTAGGAGTGACCTCGTGGTCTGGGAATACTGAGACCCAGCCATGAGCTTACTATTTTTGCATGTAATTAAGTTAATTTGAGCGTTCTGGTCGAAGCCGGAGAACAGTAACGTTTTTGTCGACCCGATGTTGAAAAGACCACCAAAAGAACTGGCTTGGTAGAGACGGTGAAAAGCGTGTAGAGCTCTGTTTAGACGTTGGCCAGTCGTCTTCGAACCTAGTTTTATTTTCCGTCGATATGTATCTTCCGGGCGAATGTTACATCGTTTTTATCTCCAGACAGCATAGAGGTCGACAGGTTTTTGAGGGAAAGTTTCAGACAATTTCAAAGGAATTAACCATCTGAAAAATTTCCGAAATGCAGCAAAAAATTTGTTTGGAACAGTAGAGGTGTTAATGTGTTCACGATTAGAGCACCTCTCGACTGGAACAATCTGCCACAGGAAACAGTGCAAAGCAAGACCATCGACGAATTCAAGTGGAAACTGGACAAACATTGGAAATCGATTGGAATTGACATGTACGAATTCAAACGGAGATAGGAAAAAAACATTTGAAATGACCACAAGAGGCACTGCCTAATGGTCAAAAAAACTTGACTTGACTTGACTTGACTTATATGTGGAAAATGGTTTCATGCTAAGTGTAAAAACATCAGTAACGACGAATACCAAAAAATTGGTAATATACTACTGTGAATTCTGTCGTAACTTACCAGACATTTCAACTTGTAGTAGTGAGAGAAAACTGTTCAAACGATACGAAGACGACATAATTTGTACGTAAAAAAAGGGAGCAGATCACGTTAATTAATATGGTGAACGATGCATCAGAACTTACTATTTAATATAGAAAAAGGCAATGAGAAAGGGTAACTTGTTTTTTGGACATGAAGATTGTGGTAGCCAGTCAATCAGCAGAATCGTCTAAGAGCAGAATGGGTGCAAGAGCAGAAAAATTGAAAAGTATCAATTTTTATAAGCTAATCGGTAAATTGATTATCAGAACTGTCAAAAAACCAACGCAACGAACAATTTATGCACAATTTGAGTAATTTAATCAAGAAATTTAAAAAAAAAATTAATCAAAAAATAGGATAAAACTTGGCAAGTCATGCTTAAGTTATTCGTTTACTTGGTATTTGTGCTACTCGGTCATATTTGGAAGTTTGACCTTGAGCAATACAAACAACGTGATTTTGGGGTGAAATGGAATTTTTGAAAAATTCGAATTGAGCATGTCATGCTCAACTTTCTCGCGACAACTGAAAATCTCAGAAACCGGACTACAATCGCGGGAAATTAGTAAAAAAAAAACAGCGGGAAATTTCTATTCGCAATTTCCAGATTTAATATCATACTAGAGTAGAGCGGTCTCATCCTGGAATAGGAGAAAGAACGATTGCGAGAAAAGAAGATATTCATTAGAAGTGGACCAGAGTGAACCTTTGGTGAAAAGGTGTACAACCGAGGTCTTCCAATGGTCCAGACCCAAAAACTCATATCCCAAGTTGAAACTCATTTCCTTTGCTGGAATTCATTATTTACAGACTTCTTGAGTTAAAACTTAATTCCCTTTAATGCTAGAGTTGCTAGTTTTTTTAGTTACTCCAATTCTCGAGTGTGCTGGTATGTGAGTACCCAGTTTTCTTGAGTGTGTTTTTTACTTGTTATGTTCAGGTAGGAAGAGTTTTAGCATGATCCATCTGAAATTGATCAAAGTTCCACTGTCTAATAAAAAGCAACTAAAACGGAATGTTCCAACCCTGTTTTTAACGGCATTTGTGTATTTTGGGTATTTTGAGACCTAAATATGTGGACGTTCTTATTTTCTAAAGTAGAGTGGTATTTTGGCAGTGGCCTTTAAGCTGTAACAAGGATTTTAGTCGCATGTCGTAAGTGAACCGAATTGGCTCCGACCGTTCGAGGTAGAAAAACACAAGAGATAGTGTCCCTGACTCTTGAGCCAATGGTTATAGGGCCTATTTTTCTTTAACCTCCAATGTGATCTAAGTAGGCGACTGTTACATAGTGTTTTCATGGCGCTCCTGGGTGTTTTTACGACACCATGAATACGGAGTCGAACCCACTTGTCACAGCTCCGGGCTACATGCCCATTCTAGAGCACCGATGGTACGGTTCAGCGGGAACAAGTAAACCTTCCGGTCGTACCGTAATAGTTTTTCAAGAAAACTCAAGAAAACTGCCTGGTACGCTCTCCGAACGAGGCCTAGCTGACCGAGTAAGGAGGGTAACAAGAGGGACAAAAAAACGAGCAAAAAGACCAAAAGCGTAACAAAAACCAAAAAAGAGTAGAAAAAGGAACAAAAACCATAAAACAAAAAGGATAGTGACTCTGATACCAGATTAGTTGGATCAAACCTTTATATTAATTAAATAGTATACCCATACTGTTTTCATAAGACCGATCGTTTCGATCATTCCAGCAAATTAAAAAGGTGCCCGAATGTGGGGCGCTGTCAAGGGTTTTCAGATAGCTTGCAACTTAGCTGGACCACTAGGAGACTTGACAGGAAAAGGTGACCAGCAAAGTAGGAAAGTGGTTCACAGGAAGGGAACCCGACAAGTGCTTGACACGACAAAGAGACATCCAGCACCGACGGGACCGAACAGAGAAGGCACACAGGGGTTTTCTGTTTGGTCAATCGAGGGACCACTGGGAGACTTGACTGGAACAAGTGACCAGCCAAGTGGGAAAGTGGTGCTGGTGAGAGGTGCTGGACAAGCCAAGGAGACAACCAGCACGGAATCAGAACAACCAGAGGAGGACACACAGGGGTGTTCTGGTCGATCAATCGGGTATCGTTAAAATCCACATTACATTATAGGAGATAAGTGTAAAATTGGATAAGCGGATCCCCACTGTTTTGAGGAACGTTTTTACTTGAGCTCTCTCAAGAGGTTTAGCACCCAGAGCTTAAGGTAATTTTCGGGTCAAGAGGGGGGCTAAAAATGGGGAGGTTAGAAGGGGGGCTGGTTAAGTTAGAGGTTGGCGGTTGCAAAGTGTAAAAAGAGGGGGGACACGTTACAGTAACTAATCAATCGATATCGTCGATTTAGTCACATTATATTCTTACACGCGTGATTTACAAAGCAAGGATATCCAAATTAAAGATCGAATTAGGACAGGCACCCTGGTCGGATCGGGTGGGGAGAACGGAAATAGACAGTTTGTGTAACCCGGAAGAAAAATACCCCATAAGAACGTTAGTAGGGGTGAGGAAAACGCGCAATGAAAAAGTCTTGGGACAGTACCGAAAAGTCCTGGGACAGTACCGAAAAGTCTTGGGCAGTACGAAGAAGTCTTGGGACAGTACGGAAAAGTCTTGGGATGGCACCACGAAGTCTTGGGACAGTGCGGAAAAGTATTGGGACAGCACCAAAAAGTCTTGGGACAGCACCGAAAAGTCTTGGGGCAGTGCGGAAAAGTCTTGGGACAGCACCGAAAAGTCTTGGGACAGTACGAAAAGTCTTGGGTTAGTGCGAAGAAGTCTTGGGACGTTACCAAGAAGTCTTGGGACAGTGCGGAAAAGTCTTGGGACAGTACCGAAAAGTCTTCGGACAGTACCGAAAAGTCTTGGGACAGTACGGAAAAGTCTTGGGACAGTCCGAAGAAGTCTTGGGACAGTACCAAGAAGTCTTGGGACAGTGCGGAAGAGTCTTGGGGCGGTACAAGGAAGTCTTGGGACAGTGCGAGGAAGTCATTGGACGGTACCAAGAAGTTTTGGGACCGTGCGGAAGAGTCTTGGGAAGGTACAAGGAGTCTTGGAACAGTGCGAAGAAGTCTTGGGACTGTACGAAGAAGCCTTGGGACAGTTAGAAAAGGTCATGGGACAGTGCGAAGTGTCCCAACACTAGAGCGAAAAAGGTCTTGGGACAGTGCGAGGTAGCCCAACACTTGAGTGATAGGTCTGGAGACAGTGTGAAATATCCCAACACTTAAGTAAAAGCAGAAAGGGCCGGTCAGAACGATTAGATCACAAAAAATCCGCTCTATTAAGATCGCGAATTGAAAGGTTTTTTTCTTAAAAGAATTGGGAATACTTTTTAGAATTTTTATCCTTGGAGTATAATTTTGTAAACATTATTATTGTAAACAGAGAAAATTGTAAATAAAAATCATGAGGCGAAGTAGGGTACCGATAGCAGAAAAAAGAGTTCTAGAGTCAAAGACAAATCATAACTCGTCGCAACGGAAAGCAACGCCGTCGGACCAAAAAGTAATGAGAAAGAACTTTTCAGTGAGCATGGTCAACACAAGAAGCGCGAAGGAGAGCAAGACGAAAGTAAGCGCCGTGGAGGGCTGAACGGTACCTGCTATAGAAATTGATCTTGAGACACCAGATCAGAGTGTTGATGAGGTGGAAAGGAAAACAACGGAGACAACACCGATGCCGAAAGCGGAAGAACAGGAAAAGAAGACGATAGAGTTCTCGCCAATTGACACTGTGCAGGACACAACAAGCAGCACGCCGGAAACAACAAAAGATGATTCAAAAACAAAAAGAACGTCATTCACAGAGAGGATTGCAATGATGGTCGGAATGAAACCAAGAGATAAAAAGGAGGTAGAACCAACGGCCGAGAAAAACAAAACGTTTGGAAAAGTTTCCACGATCACAACAGAGGAAATTCAAAACGATGAGCAAATCAAATATGGGGCAACAGCTAACCATGGGGCGACAGCTAACCACGAAAAAACAACATCTCTCGAGCTGGGCGATTTGATGGCGAATTTGATCAAATCGACAAAAAAACTGAAATACAATTAAGAGGATCGACAAGTACTATAAAAGGAATCACGATACAACAAAAACGAGAACCTAGACAATTACTTAAACCTGGCGAGGGCGACGGAGGAAAAGCTACTACAGATGTCAGACAACGTAGAGGCTACCGATAAAGAGCGCGAGAAAAGTATCAAAAAGGACATGCAAGAAATGGTGCACCGATATGACACGGTGAACAAGAAGTTATGGAGCCTGAAGACGGGAATAGACACAATGAGCAAAGACCAGGCTGAAAGTTCATAAGCCATACAGTCCAAACTAGATGCTCTCCTGAGAAACTCCACAGCACAAGACAAGCTGGCAACAGACAGAACGCAAGGCAACAAAGTCGATTTGGTAGAACCACAACGGGACAAGCGGGAGTCCACACCGTTACCCCGGGGTGCAGCGAGCATAGGACCTGGGCGGGCCAAGACAATTATGAAGAGTGGAATCTCAAATACGACAAAAGGTCCAGGGGACTCCACAACGAACAGCGACGTAGGACCCGATGCCATGACGTGGGCTAACACCTGGGAAATGATGAATACGGCACTGGAAGCGTTCGCTACAAGGAACACTGATTCGAGTGAAAGACGAGGTGGCAAATTCAGGAAAAGTTTCAAGAAGCCAATGTACTTAGAGACGACTCAGATGGATGCATGGGTAGAAGTCATGAGACTACATTTGGAACAAGACAACTTGAATGACGAGAGGCAGGCCTGCACGGCTTTACTGAGCAACTTAGAGGGCACATCGTCGAAATGTGTAAATGCAAAGAAGGAAGAGGAACAAGATACTGCGGACAAGATCTTCGAGATATTGTTAAACCGATTCGGATCAGGAATGAAGGGCCACCAAGCTATGATGAGATTTGAAAAGAAAGACAGAAGGACAATGAATCAATCGATCGGTTCCTGGATGATCTTGAGAGCTTGAGAAGAAGGAGTGATCCTGAAGAATCAACAAATAGAAGGAACTTCAGCATCGCCTCGAAGTTTTTTGATGGTGTAAAAAGTGACGACTTGATAACACTGTTAGCAACCTACTATACACTGTCGAGAGATAATGCACCGACTCCGGAAGAAATGAGACAAAAGTCAAGGGAGTACATGTTGATGAAACCTAAGAAGTACTCGTACTCAGACAACAGGAACATGCAAGGGGGAGTCAACCACAGAGGTCGTCATGGTACAAGCCTAGAGATGATATGGACAAACGCAGGTCATTTTTAGGAGTTTTTGATCATCAGGGTCAAGCATTCGAACAGAGTGTTCCAAAGATAAGTGACCAAAAGTAAACATTAAGCAACATGCCTCAAAATATATACCCGGATATGTTTGGGAGCTGGCAGCAATCTCCATTAGCAATAATTAACACACCACCGAATGATTCATCAATCTGCCTTATTTTTCACAACACTAAATCCATTGCACAAAATAATTGAGCAGAGAGCAAACTTACTTCTTCTAAAATTAGAACCTGCAATTGCTTCAGTAGTGTTCTTCCATTGTGGTCTTATTCAAGCGACTTACAGCCTCATCTGTTGAAGACTGTGCGTCGGCTTTACGGACGCGTATTTGAACAGTTTATGTATATGCTAGCCGCATAGGATTTGAGACCGTCTAGCAGCAAAACTTGTACAGTAAGAAATGAAAAAATTGCACAATGCGTGAGCTAACCCAATCCCTGTAAGATGTGTCTTGCCTGCTACTGGGCTACTTTAAAAAATTGAAAATTCTATTCAAATTAACTTATTAACCGTTAGTTTTTGAAGTTGAAGTCTTAAAAAAGTTTGGTACACTTATGATAGAAACCCTTTTGTTTTTTGCCTCGTTTGAAAAAGGTTTGTTTTCTGATTGATGTCACCCAATTGAAATAATTTGTGTACTCTTATCCTAAACTATATGAAGTTTGACGAATCGTGGTTTTTTCCATTTTATTTAGCATTGAGTGCAGCAACAATTTCTCGGATTACTATTTTCTGTTCTTTAAAATAGTAGGCGTTTTGATTTTCATCTCTAGCCAATTTTGACTCCCAATAAGAAAATTAGCCAAGTGGGTCAGGTGGCAAGTTTAGCAAACTCAACTGTTGAATTCGATGAAGCATTGCCAGCTGTGTCTGTTTCATGCAAAATTCAACATTTTGCATTGCCTGCGAATGACAAACTTCAATTAAGACAGTTGGACATGGTAAATGTTCGGTAAAGTTGACATTCAATAGTCTCGAAAAAGCATTTCGAGCAACATTAATTTGCTAATGAGTGTTAAAACTCATTCTGGTTGAAAGCGCATATCGTAAATAAGATAAACAATAACTAAGCGATCAACATCATTTTTAGTGTTATGTGACTCCGGATTCACTAAATTGGCGTAAATAAAGGAATCTAGCAAACTTGAGGAGAAAAAAGGCCAATTTCGGTGTGGAAATCACTAAACTAGAGTAAAAAACTAATTAAAGTTTTAGTGTGTCCCTGGGGAAAATATAACGGTACACTAATTCATGCAAAAGCTTACAAGCAGTGTCACTATTAATATTAAAGTGTAGTTCGTTGACCAAAATTGCCAAAATTTTTTCTTTACGAAAAGAATCGAGCGGACATAAAACATTTTTGAAATTTTCTAAGTAGTTTTTCAATTCATCAGTTGCTGAACAACGAACCTTTATTAAAACTCCAACACACGAAATCCAAGTTGTGGTATCGCTCCGTTCGTTCGAAAATGCCTATCAAACTTGTTGGAGTGGTTTTGCATTTGGTCAAACAAAAAGACCTGTAAAACACTTTCAAAACTGAAACACACAAAAACTCAGGAGGACGAAGACTAAATTGTGACTAGCATCTAACTTCTCATGAGACGAGAGATAGTCCTGAACAAGTAACTGTTGATTTGTTGTAACTTTTTTATTTGGGCGCAAATTTTTCACATAGTCAGGAAAAATGAAAATATTTATTCTATTATGACACTTGGTCCAACAAATCAACAGTTGCTCCAACAAATCTCAGTTTGACCGGAATACTCTGAACATGGACAGAAGTCATTTGGTAAAGTCATAGGGTTCGCCAAGAAGCCAGAAAACACTTTCAGTTATAGCTAAAAGCTGACAATTTTTTTGCTTTATTTCGCGTTCGTTTTTTTTTTCTCGTAGTCTAGAACAAATTTGACCGAAGCTAAGTTTTAGTTTTTAATACCTGCATCACGCAATCTAAACGACTTGCCGGCTGCTCCACATAGAATTTACCTTCGGCATCTTCACATTTTGCTGCATACCGAGTGAGATAGTTACTGGAAAATTGTCCGCTGCATCTAAGTAGAGTTACGGATGATTCGGTGAAGGCAAACAGAGGCATAGACGTTGGCAAAAGATGCCCACGTAGCAGAGTACATCCATTTGTTGAAATTTAAGGGCGGAAGAATTATGTAGCCTTTATCAGTTTCGTCCTAGCATGTCCTAAATGGAAAAGGTAACTTAGTACATTTGAAGATAATGCTGTATTACGTCTAGTTTCCAGTTATGCTCTGAGTGAGGATAAGGCGGTGTTCCACAGATTTTATTCCCCACAACATCTTTTCTTTCAAACAACGGAAACCACTATTTTCGATCAAACGCGTGTGAACTCTAACACACTCGTTATATCTTTCCATTATTTCCAACGGTGTATCAAAACAGTTCACTTTCAATTCGAATATCTTTGGAATGGATTTTTCAGAACATTGAATCAGTTTTTCAAAGTCGTATGTTCCTGGTTCAACCCAGAGAAGGACGCGATAGTGTGGTAAAAAAACACTTGTTGACTGGAATGCAGCCCTTCCCCAATTTTTTTTAACCTGGCTATCAAATTGTCTGTCGATTTGGTTATTAGGTTTTTAAAATATTTAATGCTTCTACTCTAGCACCTTACCAGCGTTGACATGTTAACATTAACGAAATCTCGTTTTATTTTATTCGGACTTTGCATATAGAGAGTATCTATTGCTTTTAAAAGCGGTGAAACTCCAGGATGCTTTTTCTAGTTACAAATCAATGGTAAGAAAAACGTAACAGGCTCCCTTCTCAAGGCTGCTGCAAGTTGTCGAACAGAGAGGTCGTTATCATTTTTTTGGACTCTTATTTCTTGGCTAAAAACATTGACTTCTTCCTCATAAAGTTCCAACGACTCTGTTGCCTTTCGGAAAAACTCATTTGTATGTTTACCCTTTATATTCAAATTAATCAAGCAATCAGTTGCAAGTTGGATTTACCGATGATTTGATGATGTCAAAAGTGAAATATTCGTTATTCTGTTTTTGAAATGTTCCGATAGACTATGGCATTGTTTTTTCGACGAGTAAAGGACAAAAGGTAACGCACCATGAGTAGAACCATCCTTTGTTTGATAAACAAAATTGACGGCACAACAAAGCCTCAAGCTGTAACAAAAAAAAATGACTCAGGTTCTGATTTTGCGATGAGGTTTTGGATAAATCATTTTTACCTGAGATTGCATAATAACGAAGTCTTGGACCTTTTCATTAACAGCTATGAAAACGTTAAACAAAAACTGGATTTCTAAGCTTTTATTTTTTTCCTTACTTTTGTAATCCAAAAGAGCTGTGGAGCACCAGCGTCCGTATCAAGATGGGAATTGTTTAAACCAGCTGCAGAGGACGACCCTGAAAATGCATAGTAATCAAATTAACATCAATGTCACATGCTAAATCATGATCTGAGCTATTATTTGAACTGAAAACATCACTCAAGACAGCTATATTTTCCGTATTGTATATATGTTTCATGCTTAATGTTTTAAGTTTGTCACTCACAAAAGAGAAGTGACGCTTACACAACGAAAAACCACATGGGTCGTGTGGATATCTCTATTTTGTTTTTAGTTTACAGCTAGTATACGCACAAATAAAATTAGTGCCAATGAAATCTGAACACAGAGAAGTTTCGTGGTATTGGCATGAAACTTTGGATTGACCACTTACTAGATTTATAATTCCGGATGGTATATCAGTTTTTCCAAAAACTTAAAGCCAATCTCGAACGGCGATTTACATAATCAAATAACAATCCCGAGTTTGTTGCTGAAATAATCAAATGAGTTGATTTACAAAGGGCAAGGGATTGAAAAAAAACTGAGTTTGTACTGAGACGTGCTAGGCCTTACCTCGTTGAAAACTAAGTTGAAATTATCAGAAATACATGAATGAACCGTTTTTTCAGAAATTATGTTTATTTTATACATGATAATTTTACAGTGTTTGGACTTTTGTTTATTTTATACATGATAATATGTTTATTTTATACATGATAATTTTACAGTGTTTGAAATTTTGTTGCTTTTTTTGAAAATTTTTCATGGTTTTTTTTTCATTATTATTCAAAATTTTTTGGTTGGTCCTGTTCGACCAATTTCTTTAGAAGTTAGAGATAGATGGACAATCCTTACGCTTTAATTTTAACAAGAAGAAATCATTTGTAAATGACTGTAAACCAAAATCAAAATCTCTCTCCGGTAAACAATCAATCTGCAGAATGGGTTGAAAGTGGTTTAATGTGTGGTAAAGAAAAAAAGTTGGGGCAGCTGGAGATTCAGTGAATAGAACCGTTTAGTTTTAAAAATGTAACAGAAGGCAGCTATATCAACATCCTCTCCATAAACACTATCCTGATGCATGTTGTCTTCATTCAGGTAATCTTGGATGTTAAAACTCTGAAAATTGGGATTTGAGTGAACCATTATTTATAAAGGACTAAAAGGAGCCTGATGTAATTGTCGATAATAAATGCCTTGAAGACCAGTCAAGACAAAACTGAGGGAGCGAAAGAGGCAATTGCCATCACATTAATCTCTTCCAGTCTTACAGGCCTCAAGCTTCGTAACAAAGCCAGAGGGAAAAATCTCAAATTGTGGTTTGCATGCAGTGTCATATTGTTGCCAGATATCATTGCATTAATGCAAATAAGGTTGGAAAAGAATCAACTCTATCATTTCTGGTCAGCACTCGCTTCAGATGAATCAATTCATGTCCCCAAAAATTGTCTAGATCAGGCATTTGACGCATTGGGGTACCGTCGGTGCAAGCCTAAATTTTGTGATACTTACTTTATATGATATAAAATGTTTGAAAATTTTATGTTGGTTTTTTTGTTGAAATAAATATTCGCGATGAATTCTCTAAATACGGAACCTGAGTTCTCGTTGCATCGTGTTTGGGACAAAATGGTTTTCCTTTCTGCACAAAGCTGTTACACTTGTTCTGACCACACTGAATCGTGACCTTAATAATACTTTGAATCTAAATATGATAACCTATTTTTTTCATAAGAAAAAACAAATAATCGAACAGATACTGTCTTACGAATTTTGTTTTTTCTTTGGCATCCAAGATTCTCACAGACGATCAGATAAATTGACCCATAAATAACTTTTCTCCTGAAGTAGAAGGTCTCATTTTAACAAACATGCATTTTTGGAACATTAATCAGATTTTAAAAAATCTAAACAATTTTGTCTGCTGTATTAAATTAGGTTTTCATTGATTCATTATTCCGCAGTAATACTCGGCAATAAAAATTCATTTCATCTTTGGCAATTTTTTTTAAGAAAATTTGTTGATCAAAAGACTCGATAGATTCATAAAATTTTCCAAATCAATCTTTTTTAAGTATATGGAAACCATTTTTGTAATCAATTTCAAACACAGAATAATGTATGAAGCTGTAAACATGTATTTTACAAGCAGCACAACTAAGAGTTTATGAACATGCTAAAGAAATGAAAAATAAATGAAATGATTAATCTCGTGTCACTGAATAATTATTTGACAGTTTTTACATTATTAACGTTGAGTTATTTATTTTTCAGAATGGAATTTTGGAATATGGTCCATACAAAAAATGGCTCCAGTTTTCCAAAACTCATTTGCTTTTGCAGAGTGCTGGAGCAAGTTTTTTACTATTTTGCGTTAAAAAATCAATTAACGGTATTGTTTTATTAATTTTGATAGTTTTATTGTAAATGTAATTGATAATTGAAAAAATTGATAAGTCTGATATTAAGTTTTAACATCAACGAAATTCAAAAGCTTGCTAACTTTCATGTCTATTGAAAAAACAGTATATTTCGTACAATTGCTTTTCAAATTATAAAATCGTTCGTAATTTTTTCGATGGAAACGAGTTAGATAAAATATTACTTGAAACTCGCTGCATAATTTTTTGAAACACTTGACGGTAGGTCTAATCATTCAAAAATTTTCTTGGACGCTTTGAACTCTTATGACCAGCTTAACTGAGGTTTTTACTTATCCGCTGTCCAAACCCAATAAACTTTTTATCTAACGATAGCTACAATGTTTCCTTAAGTTTGTCAATAGCTGCAGCTCCGGATTCTTTTTGTATGACTCCTGCAACCAAAGTAGGAACCTGTTGTTCCAGAAGGTTCTGACGGAATTTTTTTATACAGTCGAACGTTTTGTCACAAAATTTTAGTTTTAAGATTGGTTTTTTTCATAAAAAGAGACATCATTTCCTCCAATCATGATAAATGTTAGACCAGGTTGCAGTTTTAGGTCCTCATTTAAGTGGTCTCGATTTAAATTTTCGGCTTTCAAACCCGAATAACCAATTAAGGTTGCCCTTTTTGCGCAGCAAAAACCAGAAGTTGTAATAGAAATAAACCGCTTTTTTTGTCCGTTCAACAAGTGAATCACCAATAGTGACAATTCTAAATTGAAAAAAAGTGTTTTTACATCAATGGGTTGATTGTTAATTTTTTTAAAAGGTAGTGAAAGGTCATTATTGAAAGGTACTTGTCCATTTCAATGATAACTGGCCTGAAACATGAAAAAGTATTATTCTGGAAACTACTGAAATCAAATTGTTAAAGTTATGAGGAAACAAATATTTAAATGTTTTAATTCAAAAAAAAACAAAGTACCAAAAAACGAAAACCATAAAAAATAACGTGATCCTAAGTAACAGTTATTTTAATAATTTCATTGTGATTTGATAGAAAAGGATATGATTTTTTTTGTTTTATAACACAATTTAGCATATTTTAATTGAACGTAAAAACTTTTAAAATTCAAAATTGTAATGGAAATTAGTACGAGTACATTATTTCAGTTTTATCAAAAAATTTAAAAATATTGTGAGAAATATCGTAGAAACTATTTTTTTTTAAATAACGCAGTAGAACAATTTCTCATCTGATATAATCTTCTTCGCTATAGCATTAGAATATTATATAGTAATAAAAAATATTTAAATTTCATTTAATAAAAAAAGTAAAGTTTTACATTGTTATTCGATAATAGAATAAAAAACTTGAAAAGTTTTTGTAACTCATAATGAAAATAAAACCGATTTTTTAATAAAATAAACCATGATGAGGAAAATGGAAAAATCTGAAAATCAACATCATGCTTCGATTCTAGAAGTCAATAAAGTTTTTCGTTTCATTTCTACATTTGCTGTTGGTCGGTAAAGTTTTTATACGTTTCATCGGAAGAAAAAAAGTGTAGATACAAGAAAATCAGATATCAGAGTATAAGAAGGAAACTATAAACGCAAACAAAATACAAGTCTTTGTCATCAAAAAAATTAATATGACAAAATACATCTATTAACTATTTTCAGAACTATTCACTTTAATAAAAAACAAAAGTTATTAATAATGCAAATGGAAATTTTTTAGGCAAAGTAAGTTAGATAAATTGATGTAAAATAGTAAAATATTTAGAATGAAAATAGCTATAATTGAAATGAAAAGATGCATTCAAACATACATTGCATCAATCAAAAAAAATTTACATAATTTCAAAATTGTGATTTATGATCATACCAACACACACTTTCATTTATACTTACATACAATCAAATTTAAGTGAACGTATTATAGCTTAGGCTACTTAAAAGGAATTATTTGTAACGTTAGACTATATCAAAAGACTTACATAAACTCGAACGTACACATATTCGCAGAAATTTCATGCTTTTTTTTATTGCTATTTACATTCAAGCAAATGTGAAACAAATCTAAAAAAAAAAATTATTACTATAAAAACATATGGGAATTATAAAAGTCGGATACTGTTTTGAATGAAAAATAGTTTATAAAATAAATGTATACTAAATTTTCTGTAAAATAAAAAACACATCAAAAAATTGGAATAAAACACAAACTAAACTATCATAGAAAAAAGAAAACAAAATGTCCTTATTATGTACTGTAAAAAACTATTTAATGATTCTTAAGAAATTTTTTTCTAGTATGAAAAATAATTTAGATTGAAATCAAAAAGGTGAAAAAAACAATTAATCAACACTATCGAAAGGTCAAATGAAACAAATGTTGAATAACGACTTTAAATAATTGCACATCGTTTTTTCCAAAGCGGTGATATATGCTAAAATTGCATTGAAATTTAAAATTTTATTTTTGTTCCGATCATTCGTAAGATGCTGATGAATTTTCTCTCCATTTGTCTTTTGCTTTTGCTTTTTTTCGTTGTGAATCAAGAACAACAAACTTTTATCGGCATGGGTTATGTGATACATATTTTTTTTCAAAATATTTTCTCAGTATCAAAAAAGTTTGATCCAAAGTTTCTGATTTGTTTTCCAGATTGAACAAATAAAGCCAGCGGACCTCGTAATATAGGTAATTTATTTACAATGATACTTTAATACATTTGTGAGTTATTTTAAAATGAACATGAAATTTACATGGAAAACAATGAAAGATTTCTCATGCTACTTTGATTCGTTTGGCCTTCTAATCAGTTTTTCAAAAAAAAAAATTAGTCCAGTTTGCCTAATTTATTATGACAGTAGAACATACCTAAAGTATATTTTTACTTCTGATCACGAATCGCACCAAGCAGATGAAACATAAAATTGGAAAAAAAAACTTCTTATTTATGGTCTGTACAATCTGTACACAATACACAGCACAGTAACGGGCTACATTTTACAATGGTTTGTATTCATATATATCACATTGTTAAACAGTTTAAAGTAAATTCAACTTCGAAAAATATGTGTTGGTTCTTCATGACTGATGTAAGAAAATGAAATATCAGGCAAAGTTTTCAAAACGAAATAAAGAAAAAACATTAGGTTGAAAAAAATACTTGTTGAACTGAAATAATGTACAAAAATTTAAAAAAAAAAACGAAAAAAATAAAAACAGATTTTCAAAAAACAAGAACTTAAATTGTTTAATAAATTCAAAAAAAATAAGTAGGGAAAAAAATTTCAGCCTAATGAAATATCATAAATGTTACAAATTCAAAAAATTATATTTTGTGAGTATAATTTCAAGCGCAGCCATAAAACAACCGAAATTGTATGTAGGTATGTATGTATGTACATATGTTTGTATGTATGTACTTATGTTTTTAAGTATGTATGTTCGTATGTATGTATGTATTAATGTATGTATGTCTGTATGTGTGTAAGTATGTACGTGTGTAAGCATTTATGTATGTATGTTTGTAGGTAATTAATGAAAGTACTGTAGGTTTCTATGTATAAAGGTATTTTAGTGTCTGAATGTATGTTTGTATGTATCTATATATGTATGTATTTATAAATGAATGTTTGTATGTATGTTTATTTGTGTGTGTGTCTGTATGTATATTTGTTTGTATTTAGGTATGTAAATATGTATGTATGTATGCAAGCTTGTATATATGTATGTATGTATGTATGTATGTATGTATGTATGTATGTATGTATGTATGTATGTATGTATGTATGTATGCATGTATGTATGTATGTATGTATGTATGTATGTATGTATGTATTTATGTATGAATGTTTGTATGTATGTTTATTTGTGTGTGTGTCTGTATGTATGTTTGTGTGTATCTAGGTATGTAAGTATGTATGTATGTATGCAAGCTTGTATGTATGTATGTATGTATGTATGTATGTATGTATGTATGTATGTATGTATGTATGTATGTATGTATGTATGTATGTATGTATATATGTATGTATGTACAGATGTATGTATGTATGTATGTATGTATGTATGTATGTATGTATGTATGTATGTATGTATGTATGTATGTATGTATGTATGTATGTATGTATGTATGTATATAAGTATGTATATATGTGTGTATGTATGTCTGTATGTATGTGGGTATGTATGTATCTAAGTAAGTTTGTATGTGTGTGACTATGTATACATGTTGATATGTATGTATGTATGTTAATGTGTAATTATTTTTGGTAGTATGTATGTATATTTGTATGTATGTGAGTGTTTGTGTATATATGTATTTATATCTCACTGTATGTCTGTATGAATGAGTGAAAGCATGTATATATGTCTGTATAGTTGTATGTAAGTGTTTTTGACGTATGTTTGTATGTATGCATGTGTATATGAATCTAAGTAAGTATGAATTTGTGTATGAATTTTTGCAAATAAAAATGTTTGTATGTATATATTTATTTATGTATGTATGTATGTATGTATGTATGTATGTATGTATGTATGTATGTATTTATGCGTATATGTATGCATAGATGTTTGTATGTATTTATAGATGTATGTATATATGTATTTAAGTATGTATGTAAGTATGTATGTATGTGTGACTGTATGTATTTGAGTATGCATGTATGTGTGTACGTATTTATGTATGCATGTATGTATGTATGTATGTATGTATGTATGTATGTATGGATCTATTTATGTGTTTATGTGTGTATGTATGAATGAATGAATGAATGTATTTCTGTATGTTTGTTTGTATAGATTCATTTGTTAAAAAAATTGATTCTTCATATTTGTCAAGAAATAAATCGATTGAATGTAAGAGTTTCATCGAAAAGCTGTTTTCGAAGCTCAAAAGTAGTGTACTGATGGTTAATTCTGGAAAAACATAAAAATCTTAAATGAGCGACTGTTTACTTGTAAAAACTTGGGACTCTTTCATACTTTTCTCAAAAACATACTAAAAAATAGTATACCAAATATATCGTGTTTTCTCTTTGTTCACACAGAATTTGCGATGTATTTTAAAACCCTTTACCATAAGCATATCAAAGAAATTTCTTTTACTTAAACATAGATTATATGTAGAAACACAAAAAATTGTTAAAATAATTAAGAAAAAATTAAGAATCACACTCATTAAATTTATGAAGGACTAGAAATAACGCAACCATGCAATTATGCAACTGAGTTCAATTCAATAATTCGTGGAACAAAAAACGATCATATGGATACCAATCCGGAAATTTTCAGACTTGCAAGCTGAGAAGCTCGAAAAAGGTTTCATACTGTTTTGCATAGCTGTTTTAATAGAACTATGACACCTCTTTTTTGAGATATGAGGGTTTAAAGAAACATTTCACGCACGCTCTAACAGCGACAGCTATTGCCGCTTAAAAAATGTAATAATTCCAATTAGATTTGATGCATCCTATTTAGAATAATTAGTACTTTGCTAAATGCAAAACATATCGGTTTACTCATAAAATAACATGTGGGGGAATTTTAAAAAAAAATACTAAAAACTCAAAATTTCTTTATTTTTATTTCTACAGCAACAATATTCAAAATATCTCAAAAATCTGTCAACAACTCGAAGCATCACCCTAATACGAGCAGTGTTTTTTCCATAAACATAGTTCATTTACGAGAGAGTGTGAAAAAATACCATGCCAATTAAATTGACCACACTGTAAATGAAGTTAATTAAGGGAAAAATGTCAATTAAACGTTTGCCATACCCTTGATGATCGGAAGGGTTAACTTACATGTAATTTAGCTCTTGAAGACTTTTTTATCTTGCTTTCTTTTTATCTTGGGGTTTGAGAAGGTTAAGTTATTTTTATATTATTCCCCGAGTTAAGTGAAACTCATCTCGGGGTATAATTTAAAAATTATTTATTTTAAAACTTCAATTGTGTATGGAACTTTTTGATTCTTACACGGGCTAAAACGTGGGGGATGAATATAGTAAGAGAATAGGAAAAATTGTAATTTTAAATATAATAAATTGATAAATGAACAGAAGAAACCTGTTTCAACTGTTGATAGAATTTAGTGACAACTCAACTGCAAAGGAACAAGGAGCAGGGGGACATCAGCGACCTAGGCAAACACTAATCGCGAACCTCTTAAGTGCGCAGGAGGGGGAGGGGGTTAATCGGGGAGCTTTTTTTTAATAAATGGGGGACTTATAAACAATCCAACATGATGAAGTTGGGGTAATTTTTAT
>NC_087069.1:42459687-42479687 GCF_963678635.1 Symsagittifera roscoffensis | reverse complement strand
TTGTCATACATGGATGACCATTAGGTATAAATCATAATGGTCACCATGTATTAAATGATCAGCAATGGTCACCATGTAATAATCCTAATTGTCACCATGTATAATTTTATACCTAATAGTCCTCATGTAAAACTTCGGTATATTATTGAGTATTCCCACTGAACGTTGTGGTTACATGTTTGGAGCGGAAAAGGATTTGCCAAATCTTTGTTCTGAAACCAGCCGGAGTGTTTAACTGCGCTATAGACTGTTTGCTCAATTCTTCTTAAAACTTTGATTCAAACTCAAATTACATACAAATACATACAAAAGTATGCTAAAGACACTATCGCTTAAATGAAAATGTTTATATCCCAGATTAACTGAGTTCCAAAGCTGAACAAAATCTCGCACTTAAATACACACTAAACGCGGAATAGCGGTAGGTCAAATTTTATGTACAGACAATTCTCATATTAAATAA
This sequence comes from Symsagittifera roscoffensis, assembly GCF_963678635.1. Taxonomy (NCBI): domain Eukaryota; kingdom Metazoa; phylum Xenacoelomorpha; order Acoela; family Convolutidae; genus Symsagittifera; species Symsagittifera roscoffensis. The sequence goes on along the minus strand of NC_087069.1, from coordinate 42,479,224 downwards.
CTGAATTTTATTTACTATACAAAAGTTAATGTGGTGTTTTTTGTGTTTTAATCTATTCGTCGATTTTTTGACCGTGGTTCTTCTACTTCAACTGCTTCATAATCGAAAAACGAATCGTTGAAGAATGACGACTCGTCCTCATCGGAAGTATTGGCCTCCAGATCCGCGATATCCCCGCTATCAATATCACTGTCGTTGGTTTCTGCTGCCCGAATCAGACCGGGGTCTGGAGTTTGCCAACTGCTATTGACCTGGTCCATCAGTTGTCGAAGCGAGCGATGTGGTTGTGTGTTCTCAACAGCAAAACTATCCTCAGAGTATTCATCATCAATTTCCGGATGGTCCCAATTAATGTTTTGAGTGTTAGCGAATTCTTCAGACACCCCATCTAGGAAATCGTCACAATCCCACGACACTGGCTGTTGACGATCTTCAAAAAATGGCATCCATTTTTCCAAATCGTCATCATCGGTTGGGTCAGAATTAACAGCGGCTGTGTTGTCATCACTATCATCAATGCCAATCACAGTTTGACCCACGATGTTTTTGTGACCGTAGGGAAGAGTCTGCTGACCATCATCGAGGATGTAACGTTTGTCATCAAAAGCTGATAACGATGTTTTCGTCGAAGTCACTGTTTGCAGATTGTGTGACTCGGATGCGATTCGACTGTTTTCAGTTTTGAATAACGAGCCAGAGGTCAAGGTGTCTCGATATCGCTGATGGCTCAACATCTTCTGAGCAGCTTTCGATACACCCTTCGCCGATAATTTTCTGCAGTCTATAAATATAATTATATGATTACTAATCATTTTTTTGATGATCACTAATGTGTGGTGGTAAAAAAAGAACCAAATGCAATCTGTGGTTTTGTGTTTTTTAGGAGCTACATCATGTTAACTTGAAGGCCAGGTGCAACAAAAAAAAAATGACATGAAGGCCAGGTGTGACCTTAAAAATTAGTCATCATTAAAAAATCGACCAACACAAAAAAAAAAAAAAATCCCCGACAAAAAAATTTAAAAAATTTTTTGCAAAAAAAAAAAAAAAAAAACACTTTTTCGCCCGAAAAATTTTTCCAAAAAAAAAAAAAAAAAATTGCCCACAAAAAAAAAAAAAATCGTCCGCAAAAAAAAAAATCGCCCACAAAAAAAAAAAAATTGCCCACAAAAAAAAAAAAAATCGTCCGCAAAAAAAAAATCGCCCACAAAAAAAAAAAAAATTGCCCACAAAAAAAAAAAAAGCGTCCGCAAAAAAAAAAATCGCCCACAACAAAAAATTTTTTCGCCCTCAAAAAAAAAAAATTTTCGCCCACAAAAAAAAAATCGCCTAAAAAAAAAATTTTTTTGAAATTCGTGCTCACAAATAAGGCTAATAGAAATTAATTAATTACCTCTGGACAAAATGGAATAAAGCTTGGGTTTGAGGGATATAAACTCGGTTATAATGTCTCCTGGAAACTCATCCTTGAATTTTAAAACAACCATTTTGTTTTTCGGGTCGTAGAGAGGGTGGTTCTTCAGGTAATTTGACAAGTCAAGTTCATTCAAAATATTCCTTTTTTCGGAAATTTCTTGGTATAAATCTTCACTTTTGACTTGGTACAGGAGACTGTCTGTATCAGAATACAGTAGTTGACATTCAAAATTTGGTTTCATTATATCGTAATGAAATTTATACATGTGAAACTTTGCTAACTCAAGAACACTAGCTCCCACAATTGTTGGGACATCCCAATAGATTTTTGTTGGGTTCGAAGTGAACGCTGCCAAGTTTTCTCCAAAAATTTTGTAGGATTTAAATTCGAATGCACTAATTTCTCGCAAAGCGGCATGATAATCTCTAACTATTCGAACAAGCATCCGTTTGCGCTTCGACTCGCATGTTTTCCCATAAGCACAATTGTTCAGTAGTTTGTACAAATCCTCCTCAAATTTATTTCTAGCTTGTTGTCGTTTAGTCGTGTTCAATGTGATGTATGGTTCTAACCATGCTTCTTGTTCAAACTTCAGCACACGGTGCACTTTTTTAACTTTAAGTCCCAACCTAACAAACAATTGCAATAGTTTGTAATGAATTGTATAGTTTGACTTGTCATGCAGCGTCTGCAGTAACTTTTTGGTCTTTCCAATTGAACGTCTTGCAATGTCTTGATTTTTCATCTGCTCGAGTAAATTCGTTTGGTAGGGACTCAACCAATCCTGGGGTACACTTTCTTTAGTAGGAGCTAAAGGGTAATCTTGATGATCCTCATGCAGTTCTTTTGGGTACTCGAGATCAACTTCCAATATAAATCCAATCAAAGAGTCTTCAGTCATGTTGAGGATTTGGTTCACAATCACCTCGTCTTCTATATGCTCTATTAACTCAAAGTTACGCACCGGTAATTTCTCCGTTTGCATGACGCCGCCATAGAGGTTATTTGCATCGATCATAAACCCGTAGGTGCTAGGCTGATCTGGGTTGAAGTTGGGGCATTCTTTGTTGTTGGCTTTGAAAAAGCGACTATGGAACACGGATGCAGTACCACCTCGCATCATATTCTCGACCATTTCGAGATGCTTGCGGTCTGATAAAAGCTGAACATTCGAGTCTTTGCAGATACGTTTGAAGGCGTCTCCAGCTAATTTTGAAGCACTAAAATGGTGCGCGCAGTCCAGACCATAAGTTTGGTGACTAATTTGTCGAAATTCTTCAAAGACGCAAGCAAGAAGGAGTGTATCACACTTGAGATACAAGTTGTGATAATCCTCCAAGTTTTGACATTTGAACATTCTAAAAACTTTCCTTGCATGCTCCAGATCCGCTTGTGAAACTGCAACTTTTCCTCCATTAAAAACATCGGACCAATTTTGCAAAGGAGGCAATTCTTTTTCTGCAAATTTTTCTCTTTTGGTCATGTACGAATAAGGGTAGAAACCTTTTTGTCGTATCAGACACCGTTGCTCCTCCGTCTCGTTTGCAAAATACTTGTTCAAAATTGACGTTTTTTCCGCTGGTAGATTATCAACCAATTTTTGCAGGGAAGAATTCAAAAACTTGCATGAGTCAATAAATCTGAGGTATTCAAAAACTTTTTGCTCAGATCCGTTTTTCCTTTTTATAGTTTTAATTAGGACTCCAATGCTTAACGATATATATTTTTCGTCGGTGCTAGGTATAACACTCATTGTACTTGTTGGCTCGCATTCATGCAATGCGAGACAAATGTGGTGAAGGTCATAGTTCTGGATGTTATGTCCAATGACTGGGGTGAAATTTACAGTTCGTCTTGCGAGGTTGCATTTTTCATGTGCCCATCCCAAAAATTTTCCAGAAAAATGGCAATGGTCAAGACATTTTTCGTGCTCATTGGTAAAATGTATACAGCAAATCCAACATGTTGATGTGTTTTCTTTGTTCAACGATTCTTGGCTTTCTAGAAATTGAGGAAACCGTCGCTTTTGATCATATATCTCTCTCGCTAATTGATGCAACTGATTGAGAAACTTTTTCATGCATTGATCAGAGCTGTCATAGTCAAAGAAGTAGGGCTGTGAATTTCCGTGTTCAATTACAGCCAATGAATACCCACAAGCTTCGTGTTTTTGTACAACTCGGGTAGATGATCGCGATGGATTATCAGGACAAGAATCTACAGGTTTCAGAAATGATTCAAAATCAAAATAAATCACAAGTGGTACAAACCACAAGGCCTGGAGGTTTTTGAACTCGTATCTGTTGGTACCTTTTTCTGCTGAAGGCATGACTACTAGAGCAGGTTCATGATCCTTACAACACTGGATGTGTTGCTCGTGAGTTTCATCACTCCAACTAATGTGAAAGCAGTTTCTACATAAACGTGCAATTGGGCGATACTTACACCCTTTGATTTCGCAGATGAACCTTAACAAATCGATTATAAGTACATAGTGATGCTTTGCAGGCTCATACAAGAGAAGCAGGTCCATGTCAAATATTTCAGTTTGGGTGCTGTTATCTTGGTTTGGTCGTTTTGATATATACATAGGCAACAAATCTCCCTTGTGGTACTGGAACACATTTACCCGCACGTCGTTAAGTTGTTCAAATTTTCCAATTGAAGCGAAACTCATGGGTGAATCAAAATTACCTTGGGCTTTGTGTGCACTTTCAGCAGTGTATGTATCAGGTTGTGTCCGCGCAGCTGCTGGGTTCGCTTTTTGTTGATCAGTTAGAAGTAGGTCAACACCATGCTTCAGACTATAAGCAGCGGTAAAGCAAAGTTCGAAGCAATTATTATCTTCGTGATTTCTAATGTTTATCAAATTCTGGGACATTCGAATTCGAAAAGGCAAGTCAATATAAGATGACCCACGGATTGGTGAAAACTTTGCAAGTTTAACAAAAACTTGAATTACATGTTGCAAAACCCAACCGCTTCCATAAGATGCAAAAGTCTCCAAAACTGCTTGCATTTTTTCGACCATTTCAAAAAACTCATCATCTCCTAATCCTAAGCTCATCACAGGTTTCATATCAGAGTTTGCATAAATGTCAATCCGCTCGTCGTGCTCAGTTTTACTAGAATCATTTATTACTTTAGGTTTTACCAAACCTAAATTAGCGCTGAACTGAACTTTTCTAGGTCCTTCTGCAACTCGATCGATTATGAGACTTTGAATTTCATCTTTTTTCTCTTGCATAAACTGCAAAAGGTCAATCGGCTGAGTTTCATCCATGGGTTGGTTTCCGCCGATCACATACGTTTCAAGAACACCAAAAAAAGCAGACTCACTTTTTTGAAGATTGGTGCCGTTGATTTCGTCTTCATCGACAGCATGCACATCACCGAGAGCAGCATTAGCAGCGGCACTTGTAGTGGCTAAATCAGCAGAGGCAGCTCTCATAACAGGAAGACCATGGGTTGCTAGTAAATGAGCTGATAAGTTTTTGGGCGAATGAAATCCCAAATGACAATAATCACAAACACCTCCAAGTTGACCATGAGTGTGAAGAATATGTTTTTGTAAATTTGAAAGCATTTGAGCCGTGAATGAACACTCATTGCATCGATAAACAATAAGTCCTTTTTCAACAAAATGTTTGTCACGCTCATGGCGACTTCTATTGCTCTTATTTGCATATTTCAGTGGACAAAAATTGCATTTGAACATTTTTTGAAATAAGTTAAGCTATTGATTTTAAGAAAGAAAAAGAATCCAGTGATCTCAAATTACACTCAGAAACAACAGTAAATGGGAAGCATAACTGTTCGTCTACCAATTGCAGAGAGAATTGTTTGTGTTTTGCGCGCGTAATTTTGATCATCACTCCAACTAATGTGAAAGCAGTTTCTACATAAATGTGCAATTGGGCGATACTTACACCCTTTGATTTCGCAGATGAACCTTAACAAATCGATTATAAGTACATAGTGATGCTTTGCAGGCTCATACAAGAGAAGCAGGTCCATGTCAAATATTTCAGTTTGGGTGCTGTTATCTTGGTTTGGTCGTTTTGATATATACATAGGCAACAAATCTCCCTTGTGGTACTGGAACACATTTACCCGCACGTCGTTAAGTTGTTCAAATTTTCCAATTGAAGCGAAACTCATGGGTGAATCAAAATTACCTTGGGCTTTGTGTGCACTTTCAGCAGTGTATGTATCAGGTTGTGTCCGCGCAGCTGCTGGGTTCGCTTTTTGTTGATCAGTTAGAAGTAGGTCAACACCATGCTTCAGACTATAAGCAGCGGTAAAGCAAAGTTCGAAGCAATTATTATCTTCGTGATTTCTAATGTTTATCAAATTCTGGGACATTCGAATTCGAAAAGGCAAGTCAATATAAGATGACCCACGGATTGGTGAAAACTTTGCAAGTTTAACAAAAACTTGAATTACATGTTGCAAAACCCAACCGCTTCCATAAGATGCAAAAGTCTCCAAAACTGCTTGCATTTTTTCGACCATTTCAAAAAACTCATCATCTCCTAATCCTAAGCTCATCACAGGTTTCATATCAGAGTTTGCATAAATGTCAATCCGCTCGTCGTGCTCAGTTTTACTAGAATCATTTATTACTTTAGGTTTTACCAAACCTAAATTAGCGCTGAACTGAACTTTTCTAGGTCCTTCTGCAACTCGATCGATTATGAGACTTTGAATTTCATCTTTTTTCTCTTGCATAAACTGCAAAAGGTCAATCGGCTGAGTTTCATCCATGGGTTGGTTTCCGCCGATCACATACGTTTCAAGAACACCAAAAAAAGCAGACTCACTTTTTTGAAGATTGGTGCCGTTGATTTCGTCTTCATCGACAGCATGCACATCACCGAGAGCAGCATTAGCAGCGGCACTTGTAGTGGCTAAATCAGCAGAGGCAGCTCTCATAACAGGAAGACCATGGGTTGCTAGTAAATGAGCTGATAAGTTTTTGGGCGAATGAAATCCCAAATGACAATAATCACAAACACCTCCAAGTTGACCATGAGTGTGAAGAATATGTTTTTGTAAATTTGAAAGCATTTGAGCCGTGAATGAACACTCATTGCATCGATAAACAATAAGTCCTTTTTCAACAAAATGTTTGTCACGCTCATGGCGACTTCTATTGCTCTTATTTGCATATTTCAGTGGACAAAAATTGCATTTGAACATTTTTTGAAATAAGTTAAGCTATTGATTTTAAGAAAGAAAAAGAATCCAGTGATCTCAAATTACACTCAGAAACAACAGTAAATGGGAAGCATAACTGTTCGTCTACCAATTGCAGAGAGAATTGTTTGTGTTTTGCGCGCGTAATTTTGAATTTGAATTAAAGTTCCCGCCAAAATTTGAATTAGATTTGAATTTCCCGCCATAACTGGCAAACTCAAATTCGATTGGACGAAACAGATAAATTGTTGTTTGAAACGTTAATAATTATTACAAACGATCGAAAATAATCTATGCCAACCAAGTTTGGGCTAAATTTTAATCCAAAATGATTTTAGAGCCAAGAGAGAAAAGTTTTAATTTTATATTTTATCAATTCAAATTATAAATTGATGAAATTTTCAAAATTGCGAATAAAAGTTGAGCATGTCACAACACATGATAGATCCTAAAGAGAAATGAGTTTGTTGTTTTAGGGGGGATTAAGGGGGTTAGCGTTTTTCTCGAAGACTATTGAAAAAACATCTACTCCCACAATCTCATTAGTCGTGCCCCTCAATGCACTTTCATAATAACACCACTTGCTCATCATAAAAAATTGCGTCTTCTGGTTGAAAATTGCATTTTTTTGGAAAAATGAAAAAACGATGAGTCATCAATTAAAAAGTTTGATTTTATTATTTTTCTCAAATATTTAGCATGATGATGAATACTTGTATTTTTTTCAATATGATCATTTTTGGAGACAACAGTATCAATGATCAAATGGTAACTCCAATTTGTAGAAAAAGAAAAAAATTAATGCTTTTTTTTCCTTTTTGTAATTAAAAAATCAAATTTTTAACTAAAAAACATTAAAAAAATAAATTATTTTATCAATAAAAGTTGGTTTTAAACATCTTTTATACTATTTTTCATTATGTTTAATTTGTATGATAACTATTTGAATAAACATATGACAACATAAGTTTTTATCCAAAATTATTTTTTTACAGTTTTTTTTGACGTTAATTATCTTTTTTCAAAAAACGAAATTGATTTTTTTAATCTTGTTTTCTAAAAATTAGCATATATATGGATGCTTTTCAGTTTTTTCTCAAGATCACTAATGTAAATAAGAACTTCAATGTTAATATGTTAAATCCTATTTGTGGAAAGAATGAAAATTTTACGGATTTTTTTTTTGTTTTTAATTGAAAAAAAAAATAGTCAATTTATTAAAAATATATGATTTTTTAACTTCAATTTTTAAAGGCTTTTGAAACAAATTTTTAATCAGAACCCAATCGTGTGATAAATAATGAACAAATACAAGATACAAACTCAAACTCAATTTTAAAGTTAAATTATTATACACAATAAATACAAACAAAAATCAAAAAAACTCAACCTCAGTTTCAAAGTTATATAAGGTCCAAGTACTCCTGCGCTTTCTCTAGTGTTGTTAACTTCCTTTTTTTCTTTGGCGCTAGACAGAGAGAAGGGGTTAAGTTTTCCATGTGGTTGCTCACAGTAGCCACAGGGGTACGCTTTGGAGTTGAGCAACCCGGTTCGTCAAGCCATGGTGACACTACAGGGGAAGGATCAGCTTTCGGAGTAACTACTGATGTTGACTCAATCTGTTCCATTCCCCATAAACGATCAAAAAATTCAATTTCTTCAAAGTATTCTAACTGGTTTTCACACATCGGAGTAACATCACAATCGTATTTATACAAAAATTTTTTTACTGGTTTAGATAAAGTTGAAATATCAACCTGAAGAGCAAGAGGCTCGTCAGGATCCGTATATTTACCAGAATTTGTAAGGTAACTCAAATACTTTATATTCAGTTCTTCGTCTTTCTTTGAATTTTTTAAGGAAAGTTTACTGAATAAATGTAAAAAATTTTTGGGAATCATAACGTGATGAGTACAAGTCCACTCATCAGAATTGAAACTTTTTTCTTCGTGAATTATTGCTACAAAATTACCGTGAACGGTTTCATAAAAAACGGTTCTTTCGTGATTGGAATATCCGGCAATAATATAACAAGGCATTTTTGAAGAAAAGTTGGAAGAAAAGGACAAACGTAACGCGGAGAGAAATGAAACTGAAATGAATTGTGAAAACGCCTCAAGAGATTAAAATAGGGATTGGCTCTTCTAAAATTAGAATTTTCAAGACCTCCTATGTAGTTTTTGATCAGTTTAATAAGGGAGGGTGTGTAAAATATTTATGTTACCTTGCGTGGTATTTTATGTTTATCTAAATTGCATTCAAACAAATAGCTTGTATCAAAAACAACGTTTAAACATTGTGACCTTTAACACCCATTAAAATTCTTATCAGTTGTACATGCACAAAATACTTATCCATTTGAACTAAATTGCAATCCAATATCTTTGCGATATAAAGTACATGTGTATATAAATTAAAATAGATACAACGCTTTCTTTTGCAGACATATACAATCAATCGAAACCATTCATTTCTTTCTATTCAGTTTTGAATCAAGTTACTTTGAAAACTTACTCGTGACAATGAAAAAAACCAAAACAAGCACCACAGCAAATGCAGATAAAGATTTTGGCGATTGCTATTTTGATATTTCGGAAAACAGTAAAAGATTAGTGCGTGCTACATTGAAAACATATGACCAAACTGGAACTTATATATTCCTGAAAGTTTTCAAAAAAGCAACTGAAGGCGCTGAATTTGAATGTGTACAAAGACTTTCCTTAAGCAGCGAAGAATTTTCAAAATTACAAAAGTCGGGAAAGTCAATCCGAGCGCAAACAAGTGAAATTTCTGATACTGTTGAAAACAAAGACAAACCACAGTCTAACTGTAAACGAGCCAGGAAATCTCAACTTTCCTCAAACACAAACGATTTCAAGCACGACTCGAATTAATTTTCCTTTACAAAATGGCAGAAGCTATGTTCGAAGTTGTGTTACCTGATTATTTCAAAAAATTTCAACCAAATTTCAAATTTGTTATCACTGAAAAAATTCCTAATTTATCTACTTTTAAAAATTATGCTTTTGGAAGCCACTTCAAATCTGAATATTGCCCTTTTTCAGTCGAGAATTAAAAAAAAATTCATAACCATATATTGATTGAAGTAGATTCAGAGGAACAATTAAACCAATTTTTTCCTTCCCAAAAATGTTTCAGTGTTCCTTGTATTTTCACTTGCTTCAAATATTAGTTTCTCCTGCTAAAGATGTCAAAGGAAACGGTGAGTTATTTGACAAGATTAAACTAGCTCTCACTTATTCAGCACAACCTGTTGCAGCCAATCTCGATTTGTTAGATTTCACTGCAATCAAAAAACGTTTACCCAATTTATTGCTTTCTGCAACATCATCTAACAAACAAACTTCACCAAATCAAAACGTTTGCAAGAAATCTCCGGCCGTTGGGGGACAGAAACGAATTGATAATACAGTTACGCATGCTGCATCGTCGACGTCAAACAAATCCGTAAGAGTTTCGACTTCAGTTTCAAAGAAACATACAGAAAGCAGACATGTTCAAACAGATGAGATGAATACAGAAACTTTGAAAAGATTTGAAAGTTTAATTAATGGACCCCATTCTGCCGCTTTTTGCAAAATAATGGATATTTTGACAAGTGGATATGGAAAACTTGATGTAGATACTGATGTGCTATTTGTGAAATTTATTGTTGAAGAGAAAGTTAAGTTTTAATTGATACTTTTCATTATTCCCTTTTTATTATTTTGAGTTCAGTAAACATGATTTCAACTTTCGATTTAAAACTCATTCATGAAATTTTTATAGACTTAAAATCACAATATCCAGACAAATCAGTCAGATTTCAGTATTTTTTAGCCACTTGTTTGTATTTAGATGCTGATATTAATTTGGATTTTGTTTTGAAAAACAGACCATATGGTGGTTTAATTGGAATAGACAATTCGTCGCTCGACAAACACTTGAAACATTTCAAATTTCTTAGAATACATGCTATATTGCATGACGCAACGGGATATTTGCAAGAAAAAAATCAAACCGGTCCTGGGTACACATATGTTTTGCCTTGTCCAATAAAAAACTGTTACCTGGGTCACGTGACAGGTATTGCGTTTTGCTTATTTCTTAAAGCATTCAAACCAAAGTTATTTCGTTTGTTGGAATGTTGAGTGAAAGTCATGTTAACCCAAAGAAAGAAAACTAAAAAATTGTTTTTCAACCATCTCATTATTTTAGATATTGAAGGATTTAAATGTGGCAAGAAACCTTTGATCATAAAGGAACTTTCCGTTTGCTCTGCTAATACAATTGATACAATTCATTTTCTGCCACCAGTTCAATTCAACAATTTATCAAAAGAAGAGAAAAAAGCGTACAATTGGGTATCTAAATTTCTACACGGGCTTCGTTGGCGCGAAGGTGAATACCCTTACTCATACTTGGATCAAATTTTTGACAGCATTCGTTTGAGGAACCCAAATTCCCATTTTTTTGCTAAAGGTACACAAAAATCTGTTTTATTGGCTGAATACTTGAAATTACCCGTGACAAATTTGGAAGAGTTTGGCTGCCCAAAGATTGAACAGTTATTGGGTCAAGAAAAACATATTTGCAAACGACATTCTCATTTACTTCCCTCACATCAATTATTAAAGCATTGTACCCGTAGAAAATCCAAAGTTTTTTTCGATTGGTAACAAAATGAACTGTCCAATGATGCAAACAACCTTATCTCCAAATTTGGTGGTTTACGCTTCAATGACTAATCAGAGTCCTGAAAACAATTTAACACCAAGAATTAAAGTTACTCTTACGCGGACAGGCATATTAGATTGTCGAGGAAAACCTCTCCTGCAAAAACTCGAACAAATTACACTGAACGATATCGAAATCGACAATTTACGGAAATTTTTTACAGTTCTTGACTACTTTCACCTGTACAATGTCCAGACTCCAGGAATTTCGCCAGTCAATTCCGTTGTTCAATCTCAACCTGGAGGGGCTGCAACCTCAGCTGGGAGAGAGAAGACAAATCCATTTGCATGACCATCAGCTTCCAGCTGAACTGAAAGAATTAGTCAAAACTGATAACGTTGAGGAAATACATTTAGTTCAAGCCACTATCAGAGTTGCTGCTCATTTTGTTGTAAAGTTCAAATCTAATTATAACCATGACAAATTCACAAAATATGAGTTTTTCTTCATTGAACGAGGAGTTGATTTGCCTGCTGAACCGAAATGACGAATCACATATATATGCCAAGTTTTGTGAATCATAACAAATATAATTATTGATTGTTTTCATTTTCTTTTGATCTTGTGTGATTACTAGTTGCTAACATGTCGTGTTTGAAAATTCAAAATTTCAAAAAAATATTTTTGCCAAAAGAAAACACACAAAATGTGAGTTTAACAGGTGAGAATTTACCGAAAGAGTTATTAGACAAAATCAGTACCGGAAACGTAGAAAAAATTGTTCGGATACTTCTGACAGACAAAAACATAGCAAGATATATAATAAAATACAAACCAAACGGCAATAGATCAGAGAGAAAAAAAGGCGATTGGTATGCAGTTGTAACTATCAACCTTGATACAAATAAGCAAAAAAGGTCTTCCAGTAAACATGGAAATTGAAGAAACCACCACTGTCGAGAACAGTGATTGCGACTTTGTTGACATTGGTGTTGCCGAAAAGTATTTATCTCACGAAAACAGATCTTGGAAATTTTGTAATTCTGTTTCTCTTCCGTCTGCAGAAGTTGTCTTTTTCACGCAAGTCTGTTTCATTTTCATTTTGCTCTCTTTATCTATTTCAAAATTGTCTTTTTACAACCTTAGTTGTGATGAGACTGCCATTTGGCTTTCAATACTATCCAGTACAGTTGGTTACATGTTACCCAATCCCAAGTTATAATAATGAATAAGATCATTTCAACAAAAAATCGTCTGTTTATGTCCGTTTCAGGTCCCTCGGGAGCTGGCAAAACTGATTTAATTTTTCAAATGTTTCTCAAGGTACATTCTATCCATCGTATAACAAGATAATTTATTTTTATCTTCACGATCAACCCAAATACCGTTCCTTTGTTTCTCACAACAAATTTGATATCGAATTTATAAAATTGTCCAGCTTTGAAATTGTTAATAACTTACGGGATTGTTTGATTGTCTTTGATGATACCTGTGAAGAAATTTTTAATGAAAAAGATTTTGTTAAATTAGCTACAGCAGGCCGACATAAAAATGTTCATGTTATTTATGTCAAGCACAATTTATTTCAGCAAAGTAAGCAATCACGTACAATAGATTTGAATACAACTCACTTAATTTTGTTTAAATCACCTCGAGACATTCAACAAATTGATTATTTAGGCAGACAGTTGAATAATGCAAAATTGCTCCGTCATGCGTATCAGTTGGCAACGAAAGAAGATTTCGGTCATCTGTTGATAGACTTGGATCCCAAAACTTCAGAATGTCTTCGTTATTCGTCAAACATAGTTCCACCATCACCAACCATTTTCTATTTACCATCCTCAAAAGCAGTTATCACATCTCTTGAAAATGAAAGAGAAAGAATTATGTATATTGAAGCAAATGCTGAATAGTCGCCATTGTAGATCAATTTTGACAGGAGCTGATTCAAATTTTATTAGATTTCTTTGCGATTGTTTTGTGAATGTTTTTCTGGGACATATTCCAGCTAACAAAAGTTTCATCGAGAGTAAGAAAATACCATTTGGAAAAATTGTTGACCCTAAGTTTAGTATCCGAGAAAAACGAAAAGTTTTGGCAAACAATATTTCACTGGTTAAATCAATCGGAGAATCGTGTTACATTTACCTAAAAAACTAGAACCTCAGGCATGTATGCTGAAGAATTCATCCTCATTCCTCGAAAAACATATGCTCCAGATGAAAAAACTGCACCACAATCTCAAATCCTTTATAATCCATTAATTAACGACAAATCATCTCAACTCAATTACATACAACGATTTCGAGAACGAAATATCAGCCGTGACTCTCCACCACCATTAAACCCAACATCTCCTATTCCTTTAACCTCTAATAATGTAGTACCAAATCTGCACCGAAAAAGAAATTTATCTGCACATACTAATTTCAGTGATGATGGTGATGATGACGCAGAAAAAAATTTTGAATCAAACAATTCACTGCAGCAGACAAGCTCAAAGAGAACAGAAAAAAACGATGAAAAAAGTAATGGAAAAACCGCTGAAGTGTTTCGAAAGGTTATGGAATCCATTCAAGAGCTATTGGAAGCTAATAAATTGGAAAGGGCAAACATCGTGCTAAAGCAGTTGTTCAAAGTTGAATCCTTGACTTTAGACGTTGACGGATATGTTTTAATTCAAGGAAAACCAACACTCGTTAAAATTGAATCTTTTTTGTACGATACACAGCAAAACACAAAAAAACTTGAGGTTGTTTTTTATCCACAAATTTTGAAAGAACTGAATCTTGATCCTAGCTTAGTGTCCAACACTTATGCCAAACAGATTCTCCGCTCGCTTAAGAGCGAAGCAGCTAAGCCCTTCTCAACTTCTTCCTCCTTCGTCTCCGACGACAACCCGACAACTGAGGACTCGAAGAGATCAAAACCCTCCTCTTCGAAGACTCGATCGACAACTCTTAAAACCCAGAACCAAGCAATCTGACAAAAGAAAAACCCAGAAAAAAGAATTTTTCCCCAACACCAACGACGACGATGACGACGATGATAAAAACTATGAAAGCAGTAAAGAATCGTTTGCGACGACGTCAACAAAAGAATGGAAATCCTACTATCAGTGAAGAAAAGAAACTCAAATTACTCTACACGAAAGGTCCAGCTGCATTTGGTAGCGTTAAAAATTTAACAAATGCTAGTCAACTCTCACCAAAAAAAGTTAGAAATTTTCTGAGATCTCAATCATCACATACAAAGTATGGATTGTTTCGTAAAACATATCCTCGGCTAAAAGTGATTGTTAACGATATCAACGAAATTTGATCTCTTGACTTGGCTTATGTTGATAAATTGGCTAAATATAACCGAGGGGTACGATATTTATTAGTTGCTGTCGATTGTCTCTCTCGCTACTTACGAGTGGAACCCCTGAAGACCAAATATGCTAAAGAAACAACCGAAGCTTTCAAAAAAATGATCAAAACAAAACAACCAAAAAAAGTTTGGGTTGACAAAGGCACCGAGTTTAAAGGAGAGTTCGAAAAATGATGTACTAAACGAGAAATCATCAAATACAATACTCACAGTGAAAAAAAATCAGCGTTTGCCGAAAGAAACATTCGATCGCTGAAAAGTATTATCTACAAATACTTGGAGTTTGAATGGACTTACAGTTATATTGAAAAATTACAAAGTTTTGTTCAAACGATTAACTCACGCGTTAATAGAGTAACAAAATTGGCTCCAAACAAGGTCACAAGAAAACATGTACCTGCTTTAGTTTCATTAATTGCAAACAGTTCATCGAAGTTGGTACAGAAACCAAAATTTTATGTTGGTGACTATGTGCGAATAGCGAAGACTGACTTGCCTTTTAGAAAAGGTTACAAGCAGATTTTTACAGACGAAGTTTTTGAAATAGATGCCATTCCTACTGTAAACCCTCCAACATACAGTCTCATTGATGCGGAAAAGGAAGAAATCAGCGGAAAATTTTATGAAAAAGAACTTAGTTTAATTGGAAACAAAGCTGATTATAACGAAAATGGGCAGTGATGAGTTTACTGTACATTTGATTTCAACAGCATCAATGGATTATTTCCCAGACAACACTTTGGCCTGTTTTAGAAATTTTTGTAAAGAAAAAATAGCTTTAGACGGAGATTGGAGAGTTGCTCTCTCAGAAAAAATTTTCCCCACAAAATTAAACAATGTTACTGATGAGGAATTTACGTACTTCAGAGCATCCGAAGTAGTAGCCAGTAAATCCAACGCTGGCAATCGGAATACAATTTCCAGACCCTACTATGGCGAAAAAGTTTTTATCAAATCAGGAGAGTACACTTTTATAGAACAATTGATTAATGAGATAAAAACAAAACTCAAAGACAAAATTCATTTTATGCGAGTCCTCAAGAAATCACGAATAGCATGAGCATTTGGATGAACGCAAATGAAGGAATCTCATTCCCAAGTCCCCAAATACCCAGTCTGTTAGGCTACAATGCAAAACTTGATGAGAACGGTGAATATCACATTGGTTACAAAATGATACCCTCCTTCGATGCATCTTATGAGGGAAACGAACTGTACGAATCTCATTTCCCATATGACTTATCAAGTGGGACAAGTCTAATTTTTGTCTATATTGACATTATTCAATACCAAACTGTTGGTGATGCAAAGGCCCCATTGTTACGCGTCATTGATTCAAATAGACGCATCAAAAACGGTAGTGCCTGCAGCATTGAACCTAATCATCGAAAAAACTTCACTAATTTAGACTACAAAAAATTATTCACTTCATCTGTACAATCAATATCGGTACAGTTGCGCACAGAAACTGGAAGACTAGTGCCCTTTGCAGGAACTGGTAAAGTTGTGTTGACTCTAAAATTCAAGCGCTTTGATTGAAAACCAATGGAACAATATTATGCAAAGCAAGCTTCACTTCCTCATTTCTCTGGACACTACCGACAACGCGGCAGTGGATTTGGCGCTTTGGCTGCTGGTATTGGTCGTGTTGCTATACCGTTTGCACGACGGGTTATTCTACCGGCTGCGAAAAAACTGGGCAGAGAACTTTTGATGAGTGCAGCGCCAGAACTAATTGATGTTGCTATGAAAAAGAAGTCTCCTAAACAAGCATTGAAAAACACTGTCACAAAAACTGCAAGAAAACAACTCGGTGGTGGTAGACGACGTCGTCGAAAGACACCAATGAATGGATTACGAAGAAGAAGGTCAGTAGGGGCTCAAAAAAGAAAAACAACCATTCGAAGAAAAACCAGACCAGTGAGAAGTCGAGCAGATTTTTTCTCAAACATAAAAAATGATCGCTAATTTGTCACCCAATGAAGCTACCCATAGCTCTCTGGATTTGTTTGAAAAACAACCTCTTTTGATTACTTTTGAAAACGCTTTTGATCAAAAAATTGGACCTGTCTATTCACCTAATGGACCAATGGTTGAATTTGAAATCACCGGTGACCGTAATAATTTTGTTGACCTGCAAAAAATTTATTTGGAAATACGATGCAAAGTAACGCAATCAAGTGGAGCTGATCTGCGATACGACAACACTGATCCTACTGTGTCTGATTCACCGTTCCTCGTAAACAACTCCCTGTATTCCCTTTTCTCTGACTGTACCCTCTCTGCTAATGGACTCAAAATCTCAAATGCCAATAGTAATTTTGCGCATAAAAGCTTTATTGGAACAGAATTTTCTAACAGCAAAGGAGCCAAGGACTCATGGCTTAAGTGTCAGGGATATCGTTTTGAAAACAATCCCGCTGCAATAGATGCAGCTGATTTCACATCTCAACGAGAACTGGTCCGTGAATCGAGGGAAATTTGGTTCTATGGACCCGCTGGAGTTGATTTTTTCACATGTGACAAGCATTTGTTGAGCGGTGTTACCCTCAGACTTTCCTACAGACGTTCTCATGAAGACTTTCTCATTATATCGGAAGATGCTGCCAAGCATTACAAGCTGCAAATACTCGAAGCGAACCTATATGTTAGAAAAATGACTGTGACCGACCATGTGCTCTCTGCCATTGAATCAACTTTGCTCAAAACTCCTGCGAACTACCCATATCAAGAAGAAATTACAAAAACATTTCTTGCAACAGCTGGTCAGCGCAGCTGGCAACAGGAAGATATTTTTGCTCGTGAACCGGTGAGACAAACTATCATAGCATTGAACACAAATAATGCATTTCTAGGAACAAACCGAACGAATCCTTTTCATTATCAAAAGTTTGGATTGGAGCAAGTTACTTTGAGACGAAATGGTTTACCAATAGCAAGTACACCAATCAGTACACAAGATCATAAACGTCTCTTCTTCAACACACTATCAGCGTTGGGTTTGTTGCACTGCGGGCTGGGAATCACTCTGGATAACTACCAACAGCACTTTATTATGTGTTTTGATCTCACTAGCACACAGCAGGCAGCTCATGACTTCTTGGATCCAGAACTCACTAACTGCTCAGTTTCACTCGATCTTCAATTCTCAAACGCTTTGACAGCAAACCTGGAAATTTTTGTTTGGGGTATACGCTCATCCAATGTATTTATTACCTCCGACCGCAAAGTTACAAAGAACGTCCTTCCCATTTCGACAGTCTGAAAATGGATGAAATCCAGTTGCAGGACCTCATTCAGAATTGTAAACATCTGAAATATAAGTTTTTTGGAGTATTTGCAGCCGACAATTCTCCACCTCACATCCCAAACAACATCTTTATGATTGTGAACACTTCAAAATCAGATTCTCCGGGGACACATTGGATTGTGATATGCAACAGAAGAAATGTTTTTATACTTCGCTGATCCTCTCGGTCTTCCTCTCTGGCAGTACACCAATCTGTATAAACAATTAAACGAGAATTTTCATCAAGTGACTGAATTGATGACAAACTTTCCCATGCAAGACTCAAACTCTACCATGTGCGGTTCTTTTTGTATTTATATTGCACATTTGATTTTTGATAAAAACTTTAATGGTGATGCTTCTGATTTTGTTTACATAACTGATCATGTTTTGAAACGTTTCCTAACTCACATGCTTACCCATTAACTAACCATTTAATATTGTTGATATGTACATTTTACAATTCAATTTTGAACAATTCATTCTTTTAGTAATTGAAATTTTACCCAATTGTTAACTGAATAGCAGTAATTCGAGAAGTTAAGCTTTTTATCAAAGTGAGAAAAAAAGTGCAAAATCGATCTATGGGGGATATCACCATACCAGCTACTGTTGCCTCCTTTCAGTACAATTTCCGGACGGGTTTCGAAACGCCGCCTTTCGGCTGAGAGTCGAGCGCCATGCGTTTTCCTCTACTCGGACACCAAGAAATTTTGTTCCACTTCAGTTTTATAGTAACAAGTTAGGTACATGTCTTAGAAATGGTTGCAGCAAAATTAATGGGCCTTTTTGGCTTTCATCAGTGTTCTCGTTTTTCAAGATCTTTAGCCACTTCAACGTTTTAGCTCTTTCAACCTTTCTATAAAATCAAAGTTTTTTGTCATAGATTTTAGAATTTTTTTCAGTCTCCTGTAGACACGGAAAATGGAAATGTCAAAATTTTCAAGCCAATTTCATCATTTTAGAGTTTTCAGTGTTCCATAATTTTTCTTTGTTTTTACCTTCAATTGGCTGAACGAAATTTTTCATTCTTATTTTGGTCAAATTGATTTTTGCCTAAATAGAGGTGGCGGCCGCCGCACTTGACGAATTTTGCTTTCTTCGAGATTCAGTAATAAAACATGCATTTTTGAAGGAAATCGTTCACCGCAGCCAACAGTTAAGCTACGCTGCCAAAATCTTGTGCTTTCCTATATACCATATAATTTTATCGCATATAATAGGTATATAACGTCATTTTACATGTAAGCAAACCAATACCCCCAAACTTTAGAAGGGAAAACATGCACCGACCAAAACTTAATTCCATTCCCGTTTCCACAACGTTCAGTGGGAATACTGAATAATATACCGAAGTTTTACATGAGGACTATTAGCTATAAAATTATACATGGTGACAATTAGGATTGTTACATAGTGACCATTAGGTATAAAATTATACATGGTGACAATTAGGATTATTACATGGTGACCATTGCTGATCATTTAATACATGGTGACCATTATGATTTATACCTAATGGTCATCCATGTATGACAACCCCCCCGATCCTAACGCACTATATGCATACTACTTATGTA